>NC_133653.1:150284807-150584807 GCF_009905375.1 Apium graveolens
CCTGAGTAGTTGATAGTTCGGGAATTATTATATTATATTCCGTTTGTGCAGATATTTGGTAATTGTTGTTAAAATGCCCCAATCTATACCCCGGATTTGGAGGGTGTTATAGTTTGGCATCAGAGCTTAGGATTGACCTTGGAAAACAAGACTGTTAGGTTAGATAAGAGGAAAATAAGATAGATGAGAGTGAGAGTGTTAGGACTGTTTGTCTATGTGATTAGAAGTTATGATTTATAGGATTGTGATTTGTTGTTTTTGTGTTATTATTTTCATGTATATTAGATGGCTTCTTTATCATCATCTACGGAGGACCGAGACAGATCCATGGGATGCCCGGTAGTTAGCCCCATGTCAGAGCAGGTTTTTAACCTCCATTGCCACCTGAGCCAGCACCAAGATACCCTTTTCCGGAGGTACCAGTTTTGCAGATTATTTTCCATCGTTTGAGCAGAAATACCAGATATTCCACCATTAGAGTTTCCCGAGTTTGATATTCCTGATTGTTGATCTTCCGCATGGGGATGTAGAGCCTCAGATTCATATGCCACCAGTCGAGATTCCAGAGATGCCACCGATGGAGCCAGAGGCAGAGCCGCCCGTGTATGCGCCCTATGAGCAGCCTGTCTTATTTCCTGCCCCATAGCCATTTATGCACCTGTTCCAGGAGTTTATCAGTTTCCTCAGCCAGAGTTTTATGGATGAGATCGTGGTGGATGGACCATTACCTTCTCGAGTTCCAGCACTGATCTTCAGGAGCATCATACCGTGACTTACCAGCGCTTTCAGGCAGAGAGGGAGGAGAGGATTAGATGGCAGAACCAGTGTAGATAGATCCTTGGATTGTATGAGACACAGATGGATGGTCCTGTCAGAGCATTACGACCGGATTATATACTGAGAGAGAGACTACATCATATTCACCGGGTTTAGTTCGCAGCAGCTTACTGATTTGAGACAGCAGGATCTTAGTGCGGAGACAGCATATCGCAGAGCATTGGGACTTACCGAGGCAGTGCTAGAGGCAGTGCAGGAGGAGTTGAGCCACGTATCACCAGGATTTTGAGACCAGTAGATCAATGAGTGTTGTATTATGTATATTTGTAGATAGAGGCAGCATAGTATTGTATGACTAGTTGTATGAGTGTAGCTACTGACTCTGACTGATAGTAGTAGCAGTACGACTGTTATATCATAGGTTTTTGTATCAAGCACTGACACCTGTAGCTGGTGTTCTACCTATATATATATGAGATAATCTTTTGCACGTTTCTTTATTTTATTCCAGTCATTTAAGCATTTACATTTATTTCAGTACCATTGCATATTTACAAATGTAGTTTTATTTACGATCATGTTGTAACTTTACAAATACAAATGTAAATTTAAAACATATCATACTGTTTTATCTATTCAGTTATTTAATAAGTTATTTTATTTTCTCGAATCGACTGTTTTAATATATGTTTAATATACTGTTATTAAATAAGATCCATTATTTATTTACCAGAAAAAGGGCACCTAAGAGAAAAGCGCAGCCCGACTCATCGAATGGAAACACCGATGGCCAAAACAATAATAAACAGATGGATCAGATGTTTAATCTCATGCAACAGCAGATGTTGATGATGCAACAACAAATGCAGCAACAACACAGCAGTTCCAGCAACAGATGTTACAGCAAGCCGCTCATCCAGGGACATCAAATACCTCCAGCAGCACCTATGACTACTTTCAAGCAATTTCAGTCGGTGAAGCCACCGGAATTTATGGGTTCCACAGATCCTACAAAAGCGAGAGCTTGGCTGAAAGAGATGGAAAAGGCTTTTTCGTTGGGTAAAGGTTGAGGAAGAGCAGAAGACAGATTTCGCTAGCTATTTTCTAAAAGGCGAAGCTAATTACTGGTGGGAATCAAAGAAAGCTTTGGAAGAAGGTGTGGTGACCTGGAACAGATTCACTGATCTTTTCTTGGAGAAATATTTTCCTCGTTTTATGAAGAACCAGATGGAGATCAAGTTCCTGGAGCTGAAACAAGACAACTTATCGGTTGCGGATTATGAGACTAAGTTTACTGAATTGGCAAGGTTTGTTCCAGAGCAGGTGGATACGGACGAGAAGCGGGCCAAAAGATTTCAGCAAGGACTGAAACCATGGATTCGTAGTAGGTAGCTGTGTTTGAATTGACAACTTATATGGCTGTTGTTCAGAAGGCTATGATTATTGAAGGAGAAAGCGAAGCAGCTCAGAAAGAGAAAGGACCAGGGAATTTCAGAATCGTTTCAACAAAAGGCCGGGATTTCAAGCTCGGGGAAAAGTAAATTTCAAAAGGCCAGAGCAGAACAATCAGAGGATGGGAAATCGACTTCCAGCCCCAATTCAGCAGAGACTTATCTGACCACTTATACCTGATTGCAGAACGTGTGGTAAAAAGCATACAGGAGTTTGCAACAAGCTAAATGTTACGTGTTTCAAGTGCAAGCAAAGGGGACACTATTCTGGAGAATGTCCAATGGGAAAGTCAGAAGTTACTTGTTTCCAATGTGGGAGAAAAGGACATATCGCCAAAGACTGCAGAGGAATTGCAATGGCTACCAGTATTCCAAGAATTTTAGCATTACCTCCACCTCCACTACCACAGCAAAATCAGCCCAGAGCAAGGACTTTCAACATGTCAATGAAGGAAGCGGTACAAAGTCTGAATGTGGTTGCAGGTACACTCCCTGTAAATTCCGTAAATGCTTTGGTATTGATTGATTCAGGAGCTACTAGATCTTTTATTTCTGAAGCTTTTATCTCTAAGATAGATTGTGAGATTCAGTGGTTGGATGAAGTGTTAGTCATAAAATTAGCAAATAATGATCAGGTTGCAGTAGATCGAGTATGTCCGAGCTGTGATATTGAGATAGGGAGATGTCATTTTTCAGTTGATTTGATACCTTTTAGGTTATGGGAGTTTGATATTATTTTAGGAATGGATTGGCTGTCTAGTAATAATGCTCAAATTGACTGTGCGAATAAGAGAGTGAAATTACAAACTGAAGAAAATGAAACGGTAATATTTAAAGGTGAGAAGCAAAAGCAGAAATTCCTATCAATAATGCAGACGAGAAGATTGCTACGTCAAGGATGTCAAGCTTATTTAGCCTATGTACGGGATGTTGATAAGGGAGATTTGAAGATTGAAGATATTCCTGTAGTTTGTGAATTTCTTGATGTTTTCCAGACGAATTACCAGGACTTCCACCAGATCGAGAAATCGAATTCACTATTGACTTGACGCCAGGGACTGAACCAATTTCGAAAGCTCCATATCGAATGGCACCTGTTGAAATGAGGGAATTAGCAAAGCAGTTGCAAGAACTTCTTGACAAAGGAATTATAAGGCCAAGTGTATCCCCATGGGGTGCGCCAGTATTGTTTGTGAAAAAGAAGGATGGTAGTATGCGACTGTGTATCGATTATCGTGAGCTGAACAAGTTAACTATCAAGAATAAATATCCTTTAACTCGCATTGATGATTTATTTGATCAACTAAAAGGAGCAGCATGGTTTTCGAAAATCGACTTACGATTAGGCTATCATCAGTTAAAGATCAAGGCCGAAGATATTCCAAAGACAGCGTTTAGAACAAGGTACGGACACTATGAATTTCTTGTGATGGCTTTTGGATTGACGAATGCACCTGTAGCGTTTATGGATTTGATGAATCGAATATTCAAGAAGTATTTGGATAAGTTTATCATTATATTTATTGATGACATCTTGATCTATTCAAAGACGGAAGAAGAGCATGCAGAGCATTTAATAACGACATTGAAGATATTACGGAAGGAGCAGCTTTATGCAAAATTTTCCAAATGCGAATTTTGGTTGAAAGAAGTGCAGTTTCTAGGGCACATCATCAGCAGAGAAGGCATTCAAGTTGATCCAGCAAAGATTGAAGCTGTGTTGAATTGGGAAAGACCAAAGACGCCGACAGAGGTTCGAAGTTTCTTAGGTTTGGCAGGATATTATCGAAGATTTGTCAAAGATTTTGCGAAGATAGCTACACCGCTGACCAAGTTAACTCGACAAAGTGAAAAGTTCGAATGGAATAGTAAGTGTGAAGAAAGTTTTCAAGAGTTGAAGAATCGGTTGGTGACGGCACCAGTATTAGTACTGCCAGACGAGCAAGGAAATTTTGTTATTTACAGTGACGCTTCATATCGTGGTTTGGGATGTGTGTTGATGCAACATGGTAACGTCATTGCATATGCGTCGAGACAACTTAAACCTCATGAGCAGAAATATCCTACGCATGATCTCGAATTAGCAGCAATTGTATTTGCATTGAAGCTTTGGAGACATTATCTGTACGGTGAAAAATGTGAAATCTACACGGATCATAAAAGTCTGAAGTATATCTTCACGCAAAAGGAACTAAACATGCGACAACGTCGATGGCTGGAATTGATTAAAGATTACGATGTTACAATTAGTTATCATCCAGGAAAAGCAAATGTTGTAGCAGATGCGCTAAGCTAAAAAGAAAGATTGAATCGGTTAACTTCATGCGAAGAATTAGCCAAGGAATTCGACAAATTGGAAATCGAAATTTGTATTCCCGATGAATCTGCAGAAACTATCTACGCTATGACTTTCCAACCAGAATTGCTGGAAAAGATTCGCCGTTGTCAAGAAGAAGTGATGAGTCAAGACGACAGCTTAACAGGAGAAGAGATTACAACTCAGAAAGATAATGAAGGAATTTTACGTTTTGTGTCAAGAATCTGGATCCCTAACGTGGCAGAATTAAAAGAAGAAATTATGCGAGATGCGCACAATTCGAAGTATTCCATTCATCCAGGAAGCACGAAAATGTATCGCGATTTGAAGAAAAACTTTTGGTGGCCGAATATGAAGAAGGAGATAGCAGAATGGGTGAGTAAATGCTACACATGCCAGCGAGTTAAAGCAGAACACCAACGTCCGAGTGGGTTATTGCAACCATTAGACATTCCAGAATGGAAATGGGAACATCTAGCGATGGATTTTGTGGTAGGACTACCGAGGACTAGGGCAAATCATGATGCGATATGGGTAATCATTGACAGACTTACGAAGTCAGCACATTTTCTACCAATTAATGAAAGATTTTCGCTCGACAAATTAGTGCACATGTATCTCAAAGAAATTGTGATGCGTCATGGAGTACCAGTATCAATTGTATCGGATCGAGATCCTCGTTTCAATTCAAGATTTTGGAGACAATTCCAAGAATGTCTAGGAACGAAGTTGAATATGAGTACAGCTTATCATCCGCAAACTGACGGCCAAAGTGAAAGGACAATTCAAACGATTGAAGACATGCTACGAGTTTGTGCGATCGATTTTGAAGGCAGTTGGGATGAACATTTACCCCTAGTAGAATTTTCTTATAATAATAGCTATCACGCCAGTATTGGAATGCCACCGTATGAAGCATTATATGGGAGGAAATGCAGATCACCCGTGCACTGGGATGAAGTTGGAGAACGCAAGATTTTGGGTCCAGAATTAATTCAGCAGACAAAAGAAAAGATTAATCTTATTCGAAAACGAATCGAGGCAGCACAAAATAGACAAAGCAGATATGCAAACCAAGCCAGGAGGGATATGGATTATCAGGAAGGAGAACACGTATTGCTCAAAATATCGCCATGGAAAGGATTGACCAGATTTGGCAATAAAGGGAAATTGAAGCCACGATACGTTGGACCATTTGAGATTTTGAAGAAAATTGGGAAGGTTGCGTACGAGTTAGTTCTACCACCCCATATGCAGCACATTCATAACGTATTTCATGTATTTATGCTTAAGAGGTATAATCCTGATACAAGGCATGTAATCGAGTATGAACCAGTAGAACTTCAGGCAGATTTGTCATATGTAGAACAGCCAATAAGAATTCTAGATAGGCAAGAGAGGGTATTAAGAAATAAGTCTGTGTCATTAGTGAGAGTTTAATGGAGAAACCCAGTGGTTGAAGAATCAACCTGGGAGCTTGAGAGTGAAATGTTAGAAAAGTATCCTCAGTTATTTGCATAATTAGATTCTGAGGACAGAATCTTGTTAAGGGGGGGAGAATGTAACGACCGAGGAATTACGCTTGTATTATATTATACTAATGATAAATTATGTGTATTATTATGTGATTAAATGTGTTAAGTCATTAAACCCTAACTGCTATGTGTTACGTGTTGTTTGTTCTGATCCAAACGTGTTTTGGATATTTATTGAGTGTTCTATCGTCAGTTATATATATTATATCAAAACCTGTACAGCTCAAAACTATGTTTTAAAAGCCCGTATTTCAAACAAAATCATTGGCCCTATTTTTTCCAAAAATGCCCTATACCGTATCGCTATTCTGAACCCCTAGACGTTTTACCAATTGACCTTTTTCGCGAAAAACGACTTTTTCCGGACCCCTTCGGGTACCAAAAACCCCACAAAAATCACATTTTTATTTTTATATGATCATGAAATTATCATATATCATTTTTCTTTGCATTTTTATAATATTCACAATTTTTGGGAATTTTTAGTATTTATTTTATATTTATTGGATATTTAAAAATTTAATATTAATACCCAAAAATTATAAAAATTGGGGCCAAATATTTTTATTAGGAGTGTAATTAGCCCCTTAATTTTATTTAGGGGTATTATTTTCATAAATATAAATACCTGATTTATTGTTAATTATTAAGTTAATTATAATTAAAAATCAGAATATTAAGAAATTTATTTTGGGGGTGAAGAACATTCAGAGAATTCAACTGCAGATTTCATAGTGATTCTGTTATCCAAATCGATCATGTGAGTAACCAAAACAAAGCTCTTGATCTCTACTTTCTATTCGTATAATCAATTTCATGTTTCAGTCTTGTGATTTTCAATTCGTTTTTCTAGGGTTTATGCTAGAATTAGGGGTTTAGGATTCTGGAATTGTTTGATGATTTTGATGATCTATATAGCTTATTCATAACCTTAGGAATGATTTGGTGTAATAAATTAGTTCGTATAACCCCGGGAAAGTAGTTCCCGAGTTCTTGAGTTTTAGCAATTTTGAATTCGTTTTTCTGTGATTTTGAAGATGTTTTGATGGTTGTTGAGTATTGAGATTGACTGTAGAACTCAGGAGCTTCGATTTTACGTATTAATCGTCGAGGTTGATCAAGTTTTGGAGGAGGTGTCGTTTTCCGGTGACGTCGCCGGAAAGCTTCGGTTTTTGGCCGGTGGAATCGAGGGAGGACTGAGCAGGAGTTGTGGATGGTGCAGATGAATTCCCATGAGTATTACGAGCTGATCCCCGTCGAAATCGATCGAGATGGCCTTGGAAAGGACTCGCCATCGAATCGCCGGAAACAGCCGCCGGTGTCGGAGTATTCGCCGGATTCTGGGCGACCGACGACTGTTCTTCGTCAACCCGAGGTCGACCCGGTTTCGACCCGGGAAACGACCCGGGTTTGATCCTGAAAACCCTAACCCTGAAACCTGTTTTGTGTTTATGATATTTTAATATTTATTCTATTTTCTAAAATCAGAAAATCAGTTTTAATAATTCTAATAAATAATTAAAAAAAAAATCAGTTTTAAATTCTGAAAAATAGTATAATTAATTTCTAAATTATTTTATTAATTTAGAATTTAGAATTTAATTATTTTGTTAATTATTTAATTAATTATTTAATTATTTATTAGTTATCTAATTAATTAATAATTAGGTAATTAATTAATAAATAAGGATTAAATAATATTAATAATAATCCGATAATTAGTTAAATATTACGAGTAACTCGTACCTATTCAAGTCGTGATTCGTTAAATTAGAATTATTATGCGATCGTTAATTTATTTGAAGAATATCGTAATAATTATTCGTATCGTATAATTAAATACCGATAGTTAAATAATTAATTAATCGTATAATTATAGTAATAATATAATAGCTCGATAATTATGTGAGGATCGTGAATAGCTCGTATTTGTACGAGTAATTGATCTTGAGTTAAATTATGATTCGAGTAATAATTATTGATTCGATAAATAACGTATCAGTTAATTGTATCGATGGATTATTTGTAAATAATCGATCTGATCGGGTAAGCGTTAATAATTAGTAAATTAGTGTAGTAAATTGTAATTAATCCTAATAATTAGGGATTAATTATTTTAAAATAAAATAATTATTAAATAATTATTTAAAAGTATAATTAAAGATTATTTAATTATAATTAATTATTTATAATTGATTATTAATTAATTAAATCTTGTTTAATTCATAATAATTCAACCGTTAGTCCGATTTGAGCAAAACGAAGACCCCTAGACTCAGAAAAATGAGACGAATCCAATAAAAATAGTTGTAAGTTATAATTTCTTCTGAAAGAAAGTGGTTTGGTGATAATTGGTAGTTTGTAGGTCCTAGTAGGGGTATAATTGAGCTGAATAAATCCCGAAAAATTATAATAAAATCAGATACGACTAGTAATGCAGGTATAAGTCCAGAATTGATTCTAAAAAATAATTATAAATCTAGAAATTAATTATGTGCTTTACATGCTACGTGCTTTATGTGATTATGTGAATAGATGTGCTGTATAAATGTATGTATATATATATGCGAGTCAGATAGAAACGCATGGGTAGACTGATAAGGTTGCGTGATATCAATTCAAGATACACGTATGTAGTAAATTATCTAAACACCTATCTTTTCATGATTTGTTCAGTGTTAGCAAGACAAAGCAAGCTAAGATCAGAAGGCAGTGAGTTAAACCAGGTTAAGTACGCGCAAGGCAAGTTTTTTCCCCTATTCTAAATTCAGAATAGTGATTTATAATTCCTTTCTATCGTATCAATTCTCTTTGATAATCATTGTTCATATACACTGTTACCCATTTATTATCACTTATTCCATTTCATTTCAATTCTTGATTTACCCAATTTATTGAATTCCTTGTTCATATTTCAATTCCTTTACCCTTGTTACATATAGTCTGGTATATCCTGGTGTTGGGATATATCAATAGCATTCCGAATATTCCGGATGCTAAGCCTTGGACTGGATGGTTACTTTACGGGCTGGGTTTTACACAGGCCATTAATTAATAGGCCATAGTTGCCTGAGTACTCCTAATGTTGGTTGGGTCTATGCAGTTGGGTATAGATCCGCACTATATTCTGACTGATCAGCAGGTTATAGTGCATATGTTGGTTCTTGTTCCAGTCTTGTTCATTTGGCACTCGCCAGTGTTGGCAAATTATTATCATATACAGATACAGATGGTTGTTCAAACCAGCAGCTTATTGGTTCATTTATTTCTCTCTCTTTATAATATATATATATTGTTGCAGGCTTGTTGAGCAATTTTGGCTCATTTCTTTTATTGTCACTCCTATTGTTTTACAGTTAAGGTAGAGAATGAAACCCATCAGGACCCGCATAGTCAAGAAGCGAGTCAAGCAGCGGGACCCTCTTATACCAAGAGTGTTCCTTCCTATTCCCGAAGAGAGTTTTGAAGTGCCAGATCAGGTGTAGCAGGATAAGTAGTAATGTTGGGTTGAATAAAAGTTTTGTGTAGTTTGAATAAAAGATTGTGTAGTGAAACTGTAGATAGAATAAAGTTTTGTAATAAAGATAGTTCTTGAGACAGGTTTTATTTAGTTGGGTTGTAATAAAGTGTAGTGCATGATTCTTGTTTCCAAACTCAAACCTTAAAAGATCCTGAGTAGTGATAGTTCGGGGTAATTATTATATTTATATTCCGTTTGTGCAGATATAGTTGGTAATTGTTGTTAATAATGCCCCAAATCTATACCCCGAATTTGGAGGGTGTTATAGGATATCACCAGTTGAAAATCAAACTTGAGGATATACCGAAGACTTCTTTTCGTACTAGGTATGGACACTATGAGTTCTTAGTCATGTCATTTGGGCTTACCAATGCACCCACATCCTTTATGGATTTGATGAACAGAGTGTTCAAAAAGTACCTAGATATATGTGTGATAGTTTTTATAGATGATATTCTAATCTACTCAAAGACAGAGCAAGAATATGCAGAACAATTGAGGATAGTCTTAGAAATCTTGAGGAACGAGAAATTATATGCCAAGTTCTCGAAGTGCGAGTTTTGGTTAAGGGAAGTTCAGTTCTTAGGACATGTGGTGAGTAGCAAAGGAGTTTTAGTTGACCCCGCCAAGATATAGGCGGTGTCCAATTCGGAAAGACCAACTACCCCAACAGAGGTTAGGAGCTTTGTGGGTTTAGCAGGATATTACCGAAGATTCGTACAAGACTTTGCTAAGATAGCCGGTCCACTGACTAGACTTACCCAGAAGGCAGAAAAGTTTGTATGGACAGAGAAATATGAGAAAAGTTTTCAAGAACTAAAAAGGAGGCTAGTGTCAGCTCCAGTGCTCGCTCTTCACGATGGAAAGGGAGAGTTTGTGATATACAGCGACACATCACTTAAAGGATTAGGATGTGTACTGATGCAGCACGGCAAAGTTATAGCGTATGCCTCTCGGCAATTGAAGGAGTATGAGAGCATATACCCGATGCATGATCTAGAATTAGCGGCCATAGTGTTTGCTCTGAAGATTTGGAGACACTACCTATACGGTAAGAAATGCGAGATTTATACAGACCAAAAGAGCCTCAAATATATTTTTACTCAGAAGGAACTGAACATGAGACAAAGGAGATGGTTAGAGTTGATTAAAGACTATGACTTGAAATTTTGTATCACCCGGGTAAAGCCAATGTGGTGGCTGACGCCCTTAGTAGGAAGGAAAGACTCAAAATGATAATGACATCTGAGGAATTAATTGAAGAATTTGAGAAGATGGAAATTGACGTGAGGACGACCGGTAAAGGAACATAAAGATTATTTGAGATTAAGCTAGTGTCGGAACTGACTGAAAAGATACGAGTATGTCAGGAAAAGAAGATAAGTGAAGAAAGAGGAACATTGACCGGTGAGGAAGTGAGATGCGAGAAGGACGAGAGAGGGATCATGAGGTACGCATCCTGAATTTGGATTCCAAATGTGCAAGAGTTAAAGGACGAGCTGCTGCACAAAGGGCACAGCTCCAGATATTCAATCCACCCAGGAAGTACGAAGATGTACCATGACCTTAAGGAATATTATTGGTGGCCTAACATGAAGAGAGAAGTAGCAGAGTGGGTCAGCAAGTGCTTGACATGCCAGAGAGTGAAGGCTGAATAACAGCGACCTAATGGACTATTATGGCCCCTGGAAATTCCGAAATGGAAATGGGAGCATATAGCCATGGATTTTGTGATAGGCCTACCAAGGACAAAGACCAATCACGATGCCATATGGGTTATCATAGATAGATTGACCAAGTCCGCACACTTCCTACCAATCAACGAAAGGTACACCGTAGACAAGATGGTGGATATTTACTTGAAAGAAATTGTAGTGAGACATGGCGTTCCTGTAGCCATAGTGTCAGATAGAGACCCAAGGTTTAATTCTCGATTTTGGAGAAGCTTCCAGGAATGTGTAGGCACCAGACTAAACATGAGTACCGCTTACCACCCCCAGACTGATGGACAAAGCGAAAGGACTATTCAGACCCTAGAAGATATGCTACGAGTATATGCCATTGATTTTAAAGGAAATTGGAATGATCACTTACCCCTGATCGAATTTGCTTATAACAATAGCTATCACGCTAGCATAGGAATTCCTCCGTATGAAGCACTTTATGGAAGGAGATGTCGCTCTTCCCCTATGTTGGGATGAAGTTGGGGAACACAAGTTAATAGGACCAGAGTTAGTCCAACAAACCGGGGAAATGATAGGACTCATCAGGAAAAGACTGGTAGCAGCTCAGGACAGACAAAAGAAGTACGCCGACCAGACCAGGAAGGATAGGGAATATGAGGTAGAAGATTCAGTGCTATTGAAGGTATCTCCGTGGAAAGGAGTGATGAGATTTGGGAAGAAAGAGAAGCTGAGTCCCAGATTCATAGGACCCTTTAAAATTTTGAGGAGAATAAGACCTCTAGCTTATGAGCTCACCTTACCCCCTAATCTGCAACAAGTGCACAACGTGTTCCACGTGTCCATGTTAAAGAAGTACCATGCAGATGCACGACACGTAATAGAATACGAGCAGGTAGATTTACAACCAGACCTGACCTACATCGAGCAGCCAGTAAGGATAATGGACCAAAAAGAACAAGTGCTGAGGAACAAGACTGTGAAGCTGGTTAGAATCTTATGGAGGAATCAAAATGTCGAGGAATCAACTTGGGAACTTGAAGACGCAATGAAGAATAGATACCCCCACTTATTTTCTAATTGATTCCGGGACGGAATCCTTGTTAGAGGGGAAGACTGTAATAACTCGAATTTTTGAGACCTTGTAAAACGTTTAATGAATAGTAACCCTGACGGACGGGGAAAAACTTTTTGGCCCACATTATGTAGTACATGAGAAAATGAGTTTCGAAGATGATATTATGATATTACGTACTAAATGAGTGTATGTAAACGCTATTAGTTTTCGAAGAAAACGAACTTTAAAAAACGACCATATATACGAATCATCGAGGATTACGTGAATCACAATATAATTACGAATTTAAAACCCTACGGATTCATATCCAAGTATGATAATTTAAAACATAAGGAATAAATACGAAAGGAATTACGTCGCGAACCATTTATGAGAAAGTATTACGAAAACGTTTAAGCAACCGAGCGAACGCGTAAACGATTAAATAAACGTAACGCACTAACTAACCATGGTAAGAAAGTAACCATGGTTACTTTATCAAATAGTGAGCTAGATATAGGATGATCAACCAAGGCTAAGCAAATAGTGAGCTAAAAGGGCTAAGCAAGTGGCTTAGCTTGTAATCTACCATAAGCTAGTTAGATTTGTCCCCAAGATTTGCAACAAGAATAAAATCCTAGGATATAAACTAGAGTATAACAAATCAATATAATATATCACAAGCTATCACTTGCATCATTCCATGAAGTAACCAAGAAGCATCACCAAAAACTCTCTCTTTCTCTCCCACTTCTCTCCATTCGGCCCTTCATCAAAAACCAAGGAAATCAAAATCAAAACCTCAAGCTCTAGCCATGGATAAATCCTCCCATTAATTCTCAAGCTTCCTAACAACCAAACTAAGGTAAGATAAATCTTTAAGCTCTTTTTATCAAGGTTTGATGGGTGAAATAAAATCAAGAAAATTGAGAATGAATAGTATGAATAGTAACTCTTCTATGGTTTCTTGATTTTAATGATTGTTTTAGGTTCCAAAAACCATACTAAGCACTCCCAAGACTTAACCATCATCAAGAACACATCTCAAGCTCTCAAGAAAGGTAAAAATCTTTGACCCAACTTTATTTAAGATTAAGTTCAAGATCCTTTTAGTATGTAGTTGTAAACCTAGTTTTAGTAGTGGTATTGTTGAAATCTTGATGTTTAGCTAAGTAGATTTAAGGTTGATTGTTGTTGCCTCAAGAACATGATATTCTTGAGAGGAGGTATGTTGATAATGATATGTTGATTGTTGATGGTAGTATAAAGATTTATGGCGTAAACGAAACTCCGATCGTAAACGTAATCTCACTAATATGAATAAAACGTAACTTTAAGTTTCTGTAGAAAGTCCCGAGAATGTAAACTGTAGTTTCTTGAAAAATACCCTTTATTATGATAGACAATGTTATAAGGATCATTTAGGCGCTTGATTTCGATTTACGGATCAAAAGTTATGGTCATTTTACTAAAAGTGATTTGTGCGACAAAAACTGCTACGAATTATGAATTTTGAAAATATAAAGGATCCATTTTAGAATGTTCATAAATCATGAAAATTTTACAGAGAGTAGTATATTGAGTTTCCTGACGGCCATAAAATTTTCAAGTGAAAATAATGATTTTTCAATTTTATAAAAATATTAGAGCCGAGACCGCGCGATTAGAAACTCTATAATCCATAAGAGGAGTCGACGGCGAAAATGAAAATGGACTTGAGATACTTTGAAAATGGAAGCGACCATAATGTGAATAAGGACTTAAAGGAATAATAAGGGTAATATAAGTTGAGAGGGTGCATAATAAGTAGCATGAGTACGGGTAGCCGTAAATTAGAATGGGACCTAACGAAATGAATTGTGTTATGATTATAGATTTTCGAGCGGAACCTAGAGCATCCTCCACCTCGAGATACCCAGGCAAGTTTGCGAACCCAACTCCATTTACTGTTGTGTTGTGAAAGGATTGTTTATTATCATTGCATAAATACCATGCTTGCCATGATACGTAGTTATTGAATTTTCGCATACTGTAGCGATGTTGTACGATAAGTATATATCGTGAAATGTTTTATTCCGCTATAAGCATGACGTATTATAATAAAACCAAGAGTTGGTCAGGATTTCAAGATAAAAACCCGGAAAATCATTCCGGTGATATTATAGGATGATTACAAGTCCATAGTAGTACGTTTTAAAGGGATCCAACGTCCACTTAAAAAATATTAAACACCTCGAACTTTTATTAAAACGATTTCCAAAGATCGTATTTCCTCAACTATACTTTACCATTTGGACAAGAAATATTTATCTACTATTCATTTATTATGGAGAAGTATTCTCCAGTAAATATTTACTTCGGACTCGAGTATTCATTAAATTATTAAACATAAATTAGTTGAGGAATATTATTTTCTTTTAAAAAGTAAACTCCTTCGAGGTTTAATTATTTATCAATTATCATTTAATTATTTATTATTTATTAAAGGGTTTATTTATGATTTAAAAATCATAGAACCGAATTTAAAATACTATCTGATTTTCGAAAATCATTCGAATAATTTCAGATCGTCGGAGAATATTATCCCGACTTATTTTAATATTTTGAATATAGTTTTAAGGAGAAACTTTTCCCCCCTTATTTAATTATCTGTTGACAACGGTCAACTCACATCCTTAGTACTTCCCCCGAAAGTTTCGGAAGTACGTATATATATATATACCCTAATGAGATAAGTTATTTCTATCAACAAGCAAAACGCTTGGGGAACTTCGATGCGGTTCGAGTTCTTGAGATATGATAGAATTGTTTTAAAAGGACAAGGGAGGGGTAGACTCTGGTACTATGTGTGCTAGATGGACTACCAAAGGTACCGCAAGTAAAGGTACTCGGTGTACTCAGGAACTTGTGAAGTATGTGTATACCCAAAATGGGACACGTAGCCCGAATGCGGCCAGGGTGATAACCAGGATACGAAGGTGTCGTCCTTCTACTAGTAAAAAAGGTTAATATTATCATATTACGACTGATCATCGTATGTGGTGGCTCCAACGAGTGTCCTATTCTTCCAATTGGAATTGTGATGCAATATCGTAACCCAAGCCTAGGTGCTGGGTTTACTATTAAGGTATTCGTAGGTTAATAAATCCACTAAATGATTGTTTTCATAAGAAGGTGTGTATCACCAAGGAAAACTATTTTCGAATAAAGCAAGATTATCATATATGATATTTTACGTGAGTTTATCATACGGTCATTTTCATACTGTACATTATTATGCTGAGCATTATAGCTCACACTAATTTTCTTAAATTGACACAACACAACAGTGAATCAAGATGCCTACCATGAGAACCACAGCCAGGAAATGGGTAGAAAATGGCCAGCTGTTCTGTAGATTGTTTGGTGTTGTACTGCAGGTAGTCCGAATAAGCTGGATTAGTTTTCAGTTGTTTTTAGTTCTGCTTATTTATAAGTATGACTTATGTAAGGTAATAAATAAGAAACATATATTTGGCCGACGAACTAGCCTTACTTAAAGGTTATTCCCCGGTAAGACTTAATTAATTTTGGGTTGTAATATTATCACTTCGTGATTTGATCTACTCTAGTAATGAATGGTTCTTTTCCAAGACAATAACCTGTAAGTGTGTGTGTGTGATAAGTGTGGGGTCGTAAAGTGTGAGTATTTAAATATTGTGATGTGAGGTATGTGGTTTATAGTGGTTTAGATGGCGTGGCCTCCGATATTCCTGACCCTGGATTTTGGGGCGCCACAATATTTGTAATGTCATGTCTAATCTGTTGTGTTTAGTTTCAGAACTTAATATCAGGACTTACTGGAAATTAGAACTTATTGAAGTAAGAACTTATATCAGAACTTAAGGCCGTCAGGATTTATATCAGGACTTAAGTGCGAGTACTTCAGATAAGGAATGCAGTTGATTTACAGGAGAGGATCATGACTAAAACAATAGAAGATATGCATGGAGAGTTGGACAACTAGAAGACTTGTAGAAGATAATATCTAATTGATATATTTTAGGAGACAAAATTATATTCCATATCAATTAGAAGATATCTTGTAACTGTGTACTGTATAAACACAGCTTAGGGTTTACACTATAAGTGTTATCATTCACGAGAAAGATTAAACATTGTAATCTAGTAGCTCTTAGTGATATTGTTCATCACTGAGAGAGAACAACTGTTCTATTATAAAAGAGTTTATTATATTGAATATACTCGATTACTGTTACATACTTGTGTTGATAAATCGATTTGATTGTGTAAACACTATATTCAACCCCCTTCTATAATGTTGTGTGACCTAACATCAAGCACACAAGAACATGTATCTCAAAAGGGTATAAAAGCTGCATCTTCTGATCCAATCCCACAAGAACCTGCACCTCAAAGTGGTGCAGCAGATATTGAAGGACAAGAGCCTCTGACTAAAAAGTCCATTCAATAATGGCATGATGAAGAGCCTGCTCAGGAGGTTATTACTGCGATTGTGAAGAAGAGTACACAAGAACCTGGTTGTCAAAGTCATCCAGCAACTTCTGATTTTCCATCTACATAAGAACCATTTCATCAAAGTTGCAATGAAGGCCTTACTCCTGTTGCAGTAACTCTAATTATAAATTCTGAAGGCTGAATTCATACGTCTCTATTGTCTACTGATATTTAATCAGTACCACCACTGAATGTCTGCAAAGAAGCTGCATCTTCAGATTCACAAGGTATAAATACTGTTATTACTTTATCAACATTTATTATAATACTGATTTGGTATTTTCAGTATTTATTATGCATGTTTTAAATCCTGTTGGTATGATTATTTCTAGACCTTAATTAAGGACTACCTCTAATTGTATGACCATATATCACCCTTCTTTAGCCACCTCTTATTACTGTAGGACAAATTGTCTGAGCTTTTCTGTGAGTTGTGTGAAAAGATTTAGAGAAAAACAAAATTAAAGAGAGGCAGGATCCTCCCTGGAAAAAGGAGAGGTAGATGAGAGATAGGATTTAGCAATCCTTGTGAGGAAACTCTAACTATTAAAAGTCATGAGCTGTGTGGTGTGAGGAGTAGTGAGACTACTTTAAAAGAATATAGGGATTAAGCGAAACTTGTTATATTTTGTAGGTGCATAGTGTACAGATGAAACAGCTGCTGACTAACAGTCTGTTGACACTTTGAGAAACTCTAATGTACCAAGTGTTGTTAATCTCCCTACATGTCTAAGTATTGATACTTTCTTGCAGTCCATTCAATCTACTATTCCACCACATGTAGCAATCCCTATTTTTGCTGGAAAAATAGTCCATTCACTCTATTATTCCACCATCTGAAGAAATTCCTGTTGTTGCTGAAGATGTAGTAGCACAACAGTCCATTCATAAAGTTTCATCCATTTCACGGTCACCACAGCACTCTACAGGAACTGAGGTTCTGCAAGTAAATTTAGAAGCTCCAGTTCATTTATCTACAATTCTTGAAGATGTGGAGTTTACTGCTGCTGGTATTGAAGCTTCTGAAGCTGTTGGATCACATACTGCACCAATTTCTGATTTTATTTTAAATGTTGAATGTAACACCCCCAAATCCGGGGTCGGGGATTCGGGTTGTCACGAGTTCCATTTCTCTTATCAATACTTAATCTTAACAGTCAACCAACTACTGCGTACTGTGACCCAACAATATACACACACATACACCACAAGTTATAGTCTCAGAGATGAATACCAAAAATAAAACAAGTCATTTTATTCCACAATTATAAGTCATTACACCTCAAAAGGGTTTCTGAATAAATTTACATATTCTTTGCCATTATTACAATTCATAATATACATAAGTCTGGTACATCAAAAGTTGAAAGCCTAGCCTACTGGTAGCTCCTACCTCAGCTACAACGGCATCAACGCCTACAGGAAACTGTGGAACATTTCCTATCCGCTCACAAATTGGGATCTTGGTCCTGTTCATCATGTCTATCTGTTGTTGTGTGATGTAAGAAGAAAGCAAGGGTGAGCAACAAGCCCACCGAAATAATATGTATAATAATTAACAAAATATGAGCATTCTCATAGTACTCATAAAAGTCGTGGTCAAGAAGAAATGAACTAAGTTGATATCTTAACGCGACAAGTCGCAAAATATTTAGTATATATACACATATACTACTCAAAATCTTTGGAATCCTCTAACATGTATAATGTACACAGAGTTCCAGTTTATAACTTTATAAAAATATCGTTGCAAGGTGATCTCATATATCTAACCTTGTCTCAACGTTTTTGTGAAAATCTTTGTCATGCATAAGATAATCATTAACCAGATATAAGTTGAAAAGATGAAGTTACAAGATACCCCAATATACTTATATCTTTTCCGAATACTACTTGAACTACCACCATTCAAGTTATAATTAGTTTCATAAGTTCATCACATAGATGAGAATACAAGATAAGATTTGAATAGATTCAATCTTTGAAATATCATTCAAAAGAAATGAAGTTACGAGATACTTCATTAAGTCCCGATATATATCTATATATATCTCTCATACATTTCCTGAAAACCTCTGTCATGTAAAGTATGAACAGAGTTGTAATATCCAATGAATTTGGAAAGAAAAGAATTTTGGTATAAACCCGATATCTTGCTGATCAAGCAAAGATACCAATAAGTAACCTTTTCTACTGTAGATGGATGAATTCCTCGCCGGTCATCACCCTGGCCGCATTAGGACCTCGCGCTAGACTGTTACCCGGCCACTCACGCGTGGATGGACTGTCACCCAGCCTCTTACACCTTCATAGACCGTACCCCGGCCTGTCACTTATGCCGACTCAATTAGATGGACTTACTTTCCGAACGTTGGGCAAGTAATCAAATTGTTTATTCAAAACAGCAACCTCGTTGCGAATATAAAATACACCACAGAGCCGGATCCCTAAGATTTTGAGCGAGTATTTAAATCCCCTTCGAAAGGAAGATCTTAAATATAAAAATGAGTTTTGGGATCCGCTCTAACTTTTAAAAATCATTTTGAAGACTCGAAAACATTTTTAAGAATGTTTGGAGTAATGTTGATTTAATGAAATAAATCAGTCCCGATATATTAGAAAATATCTGAATATTATTATTTAAATAATATTTCCAAAAGGATAATCCTTATAAAAATAATTGAAGTAAATTTTTTAAAACTAATACTTGAAATGAATAATAAATAACCAAAGATATACTTATACGAAAGTACGATCTTTATTTGAATAATCGAAAATAAGTTTGATTATTGAAACATTATTCTTTAATAAAATAAAGAATATTATTTAATAAATAAGCGGAGTCATAAGTACTCAAATGAATATTCAAAATAATATTCATTAAATAAAATAAACGGAGTCTTAAGTCCTCGAATGAATATTCAAAATAATATTCATTAAATAAAGTAAGCGGAGTCATAAGTCCTCGAATGAATATTCAGAATAATATTCATTAAATAAAATAAAGTTATCGAATAAACCTTATTCGGGAACATCGACTCCCGGTTTAGAAAAATGTTCACCTTTGGGTCCCCTATACTAAGGGTATACGCAACTACTGCTTATCTCTAGCATAGATATTATGCAACTTATAAGCAATTGAATCAACAATTAGATATCAAGATTATGAAACAGAGATGCATATATACCATATCACATGCTCCAATATATCGCAAGATTTGCTAATAACAATCATGCACTTATCACAAGATAATGCATATACATATATTTACATCACAACAACAGTATAACGGGTAGAAAACTTGCCTGAGTGTTCCCGGATAGACTTAAGCTTAGAGTGGGTCCGATAACCTATGAACAACAACATAAGTCAGAATTAAAACCCAGTCGCTTAAGAAACTAGACTTTAACCAATTGAACCCTAACGTTCGCTTATGGTCACTTCTACGCTTAACGAATCACATAAGTCGTTCGAGTACCCTCGGCTTCACCATTTTTAATAAATTAACCATTAAGAATTTTAAGGAGATTCTTTCACGAGTACCCTACCAACTTCCTAATACACTTTACATAATTGTTTCATACTCCAATTAGTCAATTAAGGGCCTTAACCAAGGTTTCAAAGTAAGGCGAGGGGTAAAGGTTCGTTCATGAAACACTGTTACTTAAAACGGTCGTTTCTCCTAAACCGTACATCGGATTCAAGAAAACCACATATCAAAACGAAGCTTGAAACATAACCTATCTAAGCATGGAAGTGGTTAGTTTATAGAAGTGGGTGTTCGGGTCCAAAAGTTAATCACAAAACAGTTTATAGAAAATTGGGCATTACGACGGTTATAACCTAACGATTTCCAAAGTTTAAACTACACCAAATCATCACCAATTCAACAACAATCCAACATCCATCAACATCAAACTAAACCCATTTATCTGAGCACTATTATCATCCAAACAAACCAAACTTAAAAAAAGGGTTCAAGAGTTTATACCTTCCTTGGAGAGTGGGTATTCACTAACAAGCCTCTAGGAATCTTGATCTATGCTGAATCAACCTTAAGCTTTCATGAAAATCAAGAAAATCAAAGTAAGTTACTTTTAGGTCACACACACACTGTAGAGGGGGTGAATACAGTGTATAGTACACTCAAATCGAACTTTAAGAACTTAAGTAACAGAAAACAAACTTTATTGAAACAATAAACTCTGTTACAGTATGGAGCTGTTACCTCTCAGTGATGAACAAATATCACGAGAGCTGCTAGGGTTACAATGAATAATCTTCTCTAATAATGATAACACTTATAGTGTAAACCCTATATCTGTGTTTATATACTACACAGTTACAAGATAATCGCTAATTGATATGGAATATAATTTTGCTTCCTAAAATATATCAATCAGATATCTTTTCTTCTAAGTATTCCATTCTTTACAGAATTCCTTCTTCATGCATATCTCTTCTTATGTTTATCTTGATCTTCTTTCCTTTAATCAGCTACTGTCCTTATCTGATTGTCCTTCAGCACTTAAGTTCTGATATCTATCTTCTGACGATTATCTCCTGATAACATATGTATTGATATCCTTAAGTCCTGACTTCCAGTATAAGTACTGATCAACAGTTAAGTACTGATTTATCCTGTTCAAGTAAGATCTGAAAGCTAAACATAAAACATATTAGCCATGACATTATCAAATATATCTAACAATCTCCCCCAACTTGTAAATTAACATAATATACAAGTTTAACAGATATTTGATGATGTCAAAAACATTAAGTACAAATGCATGAAAATTAGACTAGATAACTACAACTTACAGTCTTTAAAGCTTTTACCAATTTCAACTTCTGATAACAACTTCAGTCTGTATAAATATCAGAATTTAAGTAGTTGTAGATCTTCGACTTGGTTTCATCATTTTCTGATCTCTCTGATGTCAGGAGTTGTTCTGAGATAGTTCTTCAACAAACATTTCTCAGCATATCTGAGTTCATCAATCATTCTCCTTTTGACATCTTTAAGCTCTGCAGTATCTTCACCAGTTTGAAAGATTGCAGCTCTGAGATCATTGATCTTTGCTTTTCTCAACTCCTGATCTAGTCTTATGACATAAGCTTTGTCAGACTCTAGATTGAATTCAAGTCCCTTAATACCAAGATATGTTCTGATCTGTGCAGTATTAGGCTTCATATCAACAATATCACCATTGTGATCTCTGTACTTTGGAACATATATGCTGTCAGACTTAACAGAATAAAGCCTTTTCTGTCTCTGAATCTGTTCTTTTAAGTAGTTTGCAGCAATCTCTGTTATTCTGTCATCCACTTGAAGTAAGAAAAATACATGCTCCAATTCTTCAAAATACTTCAATGGAATGGCATTTTGTCTTATATGATAAACCCTACCATCTGTCATGAAATACAACATGATGTATTCTTTCAAGTAGGTATGGTAAACCATCTGTACAGATTCCAGTTGATTCAATCTCTCAGGAGTTGCTCCAATACCTGGTTCACTCAAGGAAGTTGGATCATTGGTAGTGTTGTGTACTCTTCTTTCATCAGCACTTCCCAATCTAGTTTTATCTCTAGCTTCCTTTCCAGTAACTACTCTTGCTTCAAAACCACTTGCAGTAGTCTTCAAAGATTGAGTCTGTTTTGCTTTAGTGAATCCTGGTAGGAGTGTCTTTGATCTATTTTCTGATATCAAGTTAACTTGAGCTCTGTCAGAGGTTACTTGCTTCTTCTGAATATCAGAACTTACAATTTCTTGACTCTGAACAACTTGAGCCATGTCAGAGGTTGTTTTAAGAACTTTTCTTGAAGTCAGAGCAAGATCATCTTTTTCATCAGTAATTTCTTCCTCCTCAGGAGGTACATAAACCTTGATAGGTTCACCCACCTTTTCTTTACCCTTGGATCTTGGATCTATCTGTGGTTGTGATCTAGCCAACGTTGCTTCAGTATGTGTCCTTTCTTTGATCACAATGCCTTTGAGTTTTGGAAGTGACTTTTTACCAGAAGCTTCAGATTTAGATGTGACTTTCTCTGATTTAAGTCTGGCTTCTTCTTCCTTTAAACTTTCCAAGTCCATTCCTGGATTTTCTTGAAGAAATAACTGTCTTGACATTTCCTCATCAAGATCTAGAAGTTCATCAGAACTTATCCTTTTACCAGCATCAGAACTTATTCTTTTCCCAGTATCAGAACTTGTCCTGTGACTAGCTTGTCTTGATGTAAACCTTCTACCTTGACTATGACCGCTACCCATTCCAGAGTATCCATGATCATCATTTCCATCATCCTTTCCTTGCAGTGTCTTGTTAGTGTTGCATTTGGACTTAATTACCTTCTCCCCCTTTTTGGCATCAGCAGGTAGTAAAAGAGAGATAAGTAATTCCACTGAGGATTGGATTTCAGTAAGTTGCGATTGCTGAGAAGCTTGATTTGTTAGAATGTCATCAATCTGAGCTTGTTGTTTTTCTTGAGTTTTCTCAATATAAGCAATCCTGTCAATGGTAGGTTGAAAGAACTTTTTCTTATCAATTTTCCAAACTTGTTCTTGTTTGATAAAGTTCTCCTGAATCTTGTGTAGCTCTGCATGAGTAGTTGAATGAAGAGCTTGTAGATGTTTAATACTCAATGCAGTGACTCTAAGCTGGGTTTTTAAATCATCTGAATTTAACATTTCATCAGCTTTAGTCAAGTGCTCAGCAAGATGTATTGCAGTTGGAACACATGAAACTGAGTTCCATTCCTTAGTCCACTCCTGACCTGCAGGAGTTTCACTCCAAGGTACTGGTGCAGCCCCGGTAACAAACTTCTTTACCAGTTCAGACTTAGGAAGAGTCTGTTGAGGAGTATGTCCTGAAGGACCTACTTCATCAGCATCTACAGTTGGAGCAGCATCACCAGTATCTCCAGCATTTGCAGCATCAGAACTTAAAGAATCAGTATCTTCTGATAAGACAATAGTGTGAGTAGCAATGGAGGCTTCAGCATCCTCTAATTGCTGATCTGATACTAAGTTCTGATCAACATCCATATCCTGATGTTCACCTAAAGTCTGATCATCAGCATCTTGATGCAGAGAAGGTGTTGTCGATAACTCTGGAGTTTGAACAACATCAGTAACAAGTGTTGTGGAAGGATTATTTGCTGTTGGAGCTTCTAAGAGAAATACTTCAGATACAACCAAGTGTTGAACATCAATATCAGCACTTGTGCCTGGATCAACAAGAGACACAGATGGTGAGTTAGCCTTGTCAGATACAGCTTCCTGAGATGGAGTTGATGGAGAAGAAGTAACTAGAGCAAATTCCTTGTCTTGTGAGATCAGAGATTCCTGATCCCCTTCCTTAGCTGCTTCCTCTTCATCATCTGAAACTGGCCTTTGTGCCCTCTGTTTCTTGTACTTCCTTGTTGATTTGGATTCCTTGGGAGTTTCAGGAACTATCATTCGTCTAAGCCTCTTGAGAAGCCTAGAACCCCCAATTTCAGAATCCTTCTGAGAAACCTCTTTCTCAGCTTCAGTAACAGCAGGTTCTCTAGCAGGAACCGGTTCCTCAGAATCAGATTCATCGCTCAATGCAATCCTCCTTCTCTTTTGAGATGTTTGAGGAACATTCTTTGTCCTCTTTGGCTTGGAAGATGAAGATTTCACAGTAGGTGCTGAAGATGAAGGTCGAGCAGTCTGTGAAGTTGAGAGATAGGATTTGAGATATGTTCTGAGGGTAGGTTGAGTAGAATGAGAGGTAGGTACTGAGGTTGATGGATTTTGGGTGTTTGGAGTTGGTTGGACATCAGAGTAAACAGATCTATAAGTATCAGGATCAGCATTTACCAGGATCTGTTTTACAGACTTAAGAATCTGTAATGGTTTAACCACTTTTTTCTTAGTATCAGCATTTACCAGGTCATTAAAGTATCGTTTTGCAACCTTAAAAGGTGGGGTTTGAGTGCTGACTAAATGAGGTTCATCAGTACAGTAAGTGTAAATAAGTTGACAGAATCTAGCAAAATAAACAACATCTCGATCCTCTGTCATCCTATCCCCAATAAAACCAATTATTCCAGTTGCAAAATCAAAATGAGTTTGATGAATAATAGCATACCCTATGTGTTGACTCAGAATTGGGATAGCATCAAAATTTGAACATTTGTTCCCAAAAGCTTTGGTGATGCAATCAAAGAAGAAACTCCATTCTCTTCTGATATTAGCCCATTTCAACTGTCCAAGTTTCGTCAGACTCTTTTCATATCCCAATTCAGCCATTAACTCCCGAAGGGCTGAGTCCTCTGGAATTGAGAAAGTACAATCTTCTGGAAGATGTAAAGCCCTGCGTACTGTATCAGGAGTGACTACAAAGGATGAATCACCCACTTGGAAGATAATACTGGGAGTTCCACGTTGACCACCATCATCAAAAAGTCCAGTCCTCCAAAACCTCAGAACTTGTTGGCTTGAAAAGAATTCAGGCTGTGTTAATGCATACCCAACCTCACTATGTGCAAGAATATCTTGCACAAAGTGCAATTCAGATGGAGCTTCAGTATGATCAAGAACTGCAGCATAGTTGTTGGGGACAAACTTAGCTCCATCAATGATTAAATCCTTTGGTGCCATGTAAAAAAAATTGAGATTCAAGTATGCCTGTTAGGTGTTTGAGATAATGTCTGTATGAAAAACCAACGTGAGAAAGAAAGAGAAAGAGAGTAAAAGTAAAGAGAGAGATAAAATATAAAGAAAATAAAAGATTAAAGAAATCTTCTCTCTGTTGTACTTATACTCTGAACAAAAATGTTACCGTTGGACACCTGTCAGACATGCAGTAATAACGGACAGTTACTGGGCTCGAGAAAACAGGAATCATTACTTACCCAGTTGCCTAGTTTCAAGGAAAAACCGTTCCATTTATCAAGAGAAACAGTTTTAATTCAAAATTTAAACCGTTAGCACTGATTGAATTATTTTTCACTGCATCATTGATATTCTGAAAATACATCACATGAAAATGACCAAGATAAATTAGATAAGTAAGTGCTGAAAATGAATCAGAACTTAATATAAAACAAAATTTATATGGTCATCAGAATATCAATCAGGATTTATCAACACAAGATAAAATAATTTAGAGACAAAATCTTGAAGTAAAAACAACTTTCATTAATATATCAAGACAATACATTCATGAAATGGAAATTACATCAATACTTATACAAGATTTTCCCTAAGCTTCTAATCCTAAAATCAACAGCCTTAGTCCTAGCTAAGAAGCCTGACAAAGCTGATGATGAAGAAAAACAGGAAGAAGACGAGATTAAGTCATCTTCTTCTTCCTACTCTCGACAAACAGAATGGCAAGTCGGATGATTCGCTCTTGCTGGCGGAGAGCTTCCAGCCTTTCCTCCTCCAATCGCTCCAGATGGCGATGGTAGTCCATATAGAAGAACAGAAGGTGTGTCAGTACCTCCTGTGGGACAGAGTCCCATATCTCCTCAGGAATGGTTGTGACATGCCATTCCTGCTGCCACTCGGCACAACTTAGCTCCATATTGAAGTTTTGGTAGTTCAAAAACATGTTGTATCTGACCATTGTGTTTTTGAAAGAAGAAGTATGAAGATAAGTGTGTGAGAAGAATTTGATGGAAAGACTGATGTGAAGTGGCTGCTTATATAGGCAAGAGAATGCTAGGAGATGCAAAGAAATTGAATGCTGACAGTTAGAATTAATTCTACCTCTTCTCCCTAGACTTTAAAAAAGAATAACATTCATTGGAAAGAGGAATCATGGTTTAAACCGCACAAGAAATAGTGGACTGTTCAAGTACGAATACCATTAATCCTAATCATAGTGACTATTAATCTTCCACTTCAACATATTCTAGTTCGAACTGAGACTGTTATCAAATTTTATTCACAGATAAGCCAAGTAAAGGATTAGACTGAGAAATCAGAACTTAGACCTATACCAGAACTTAACAGTCATCAGAACATAATTTCTTAACTCGAAAAAGGAATGCCCATCTTAGTAAATCCTCATACAAGTTCTGAGTTATAGACTTCAGAACTTAATCATCAGAACGTGTAACTAGAACTTGTCCTCAGAATTTGTGCAATAAGGACACAATGACTGTTTATCTAAAATAACATAGACCACCACAGAAATTTTCATCATTCAGATAGAGTGATTAGTGTGTGCATTAAGCTAAATAACAGACGAAGAGTAAAGTCTGATTCACTACAGTACATCTTAGAAATAAGGCATAACTAAAATTTTGCTAAAGAGCTGTCATTGTCCTGAAACCTACTGATGAATGAGTTCATGCTTGAGTCCACCTCAACTATTTTGTGCTAATTTTATGCATCTTTTGAAATTCTATTTTACAGTGGCTTCTCAGTGTAAGTGAGTCACGACTGTGTATCAGAATTTATGCTATTATCAGAGTATTTCTCCAGTAATCATAGAGTGTGAAAAGTCACCAAGAAAATATTTTGCTTTTCTAATGCATATCTACTTAATACCAGCAATGCACTTGGGTCGTCCCTTCCACATTTTTACTCTAGATCTCAAAGGAGTACCTGATTTATACTTTGATCTTTTTGCTTTTTCTTTTGATAAGTGAGGTTTATCAGCACTTAGTACATTCAGCAGTTTTACTAATATCAGAACTTAACAGATGAGTAGCATTATTCTAATTTGTGACTTAGTAATAAGATATACAAAGTAAACTTAACTAAGCTCAATTATCAGAATTTGCTAGTGTCATAGGGTTTCCACTGAAATAATTACTTCTTACATGGAATCATTTGTTTATTGAAGACTACTAGGTCAGTATCTAGTACAGTTATCCTCATAGGATTGAATAGGTACTTGAACAGACATATCACTTATCAGAGTTTAGAAACATATATCAGACAACAGTCAGTACTTAAAGACATTTATCAATTAAGCACAGAATACACAATGAGATTAATTCTGTAAATACTGAGCATAAAGTCTGATAACACAGAACAAGACTAAGCAGATTTAGAGAAAGAACCTGAAACCATTCCAAGTTCATTTACCAATCTTGTAAAAGTAGCTTCACACAGTGGTTTTGTGAAGATATCTGCTAGTTGTTGATCTGTGGGAACAAAATGCAATTCCACTGTACCTTCATCCACATGTTCCCTGATGAAGTGGTACCTGATGCTGATGTGCTTTGTCATTGAGTGTTGAACTGGATTACCTGTCATAGCAATAGCACTTTGATTATCACAGTAAATAGGGATTTTGAAATATGTTAACCCATAATCCAGTAACTGATTCTTCAACCAAAGAATCTGTGCACAACAGCTTCCTGCAGCAATATACTCTGCTTCTGCAGTTGATGTGGAAATTGACTTTTGTTTCTTGCTGTACCAAGAAACCAATCTGCCTCCAAGAAATTGGCAGCTTCCACTTGTGCTTTTCCTGTCAATTTTGCAACCTGCAAAATCTGCATCTGAGTAACCTATTAGTTTAAAATCTGATTCTCTAGGATACCATAATCCCAGAGCAGCTGTTCCTTTAAGATACTTAAAGATTCTTTTTACAGCTGTTAAGTGAGGTTCTCTTGGATCTGCTTAAAATCTTGCACAAAGACAGGTAGCATACATGATATCAGGTCTACTAGCAGTTAGATAGAGTAGAGAGCCAATCATACCTCTGTAGTCAGTAATATCTACTGATTTACCGGTATCCTTATCCAGTTTTGTCGCAGTGGCCATTGGAGTATATGCACTTGAACAATCTTGCATTCCAAATTTCTTCAGCAAGTTTCTGGTGTACTTGGTTTGACAAATAAAAGTGCCTTCCTCATTCTGCTTGACTTGAAGGCCCAGAAAATAGCTAAGTTCCCCCATCATACTCATCTGATATTTTGACTGCATTAGTTTGGCAAACTTTTTGCAAAGTTTGTCATTTGTAGATCCAAAAATGATATCATCAACATAAATCTGGACTAGAAGTAAGTCCTTTCCATGGTTGAGGTAGAACAGTGTTTTGTCTATTGTCCCTCGGTTGAATCCACTTTCCAGAAGAAACTGAGCTAAAGTCTCATACCATGCTCAAGGAGCTTGCTTAAGTCCATAAAGTGCTTTGTCAAGCCTGTAGACATAATCTGGATGTTTGGTATCTTCAAAACCTCGAGGTTGTTCAACATATACCTCCTCCTCCAATTCTCCATTGAGAAAAGCACTTTTCACATCCATTTGAAAGACAGTAAACTTTTTGTGAGCAGCATAAGACAAGAATATCCCTATGGCTTCTAACCTAGCAACTGGTGCAAATGTTTCATCATAATCAATTCCCTCCTGTTGAGAATATCCTTTTGCAACCAGCCTTGCCTTATTCCTTGTAATTATGCCATCACTGTCAGTTTTGTTTCTGAATACCCACTTTGTACGAACAACAGATCTATTCTTTGGTCTTGGCACTAGGGTCCAGACTTTGTTTCTTTCAAATTCATTCAACTCTTCCTGCATTGCTTGCACCCAATCAGCATCTTGAAGAGCTTCTTCCACTTTCTTTGGCTCAGTCTGAGAGAGAAAAGAATTGTAAAGACATTCATTTGAAGTACTTGTTCTAATTCTGACACCTGCATCAGGATTTCCAATTATCAAATCAGGTGTATGTGATTTTGTCCACTTCCTTGCAGATGGAAGGTTTTCTCTAGAACTGGATGCTCCCCCAAGATCCATGCTATTTTCATTTTCATTTTCTGATGCTCCCCCTGAAACTATGCTCTCTGAGTTGGATTCTTCTGTATTTAGATTTTCAGCACTATCAGAACTTGGCTTATCAGAACTTAAAGAGCCAGATGTATGTTCTGATGTTTCTTGAGATGTGGTAAGATCTTGAGTATGCTCCCCCTGCATAGGTGCATCTTCCTTTAACGTAGTCTCCACAGTGTCAATAACATCAGAGTTTAATCCATCAGAGTTTACAGTATCAGGACTTAGACTATCAGGATTTTCTGTATCAGAATTTGAGTCTTCATTTTCAAATCTCAGCTGATCATGGTCAATGAAATCTTCAAGACCAGTAATCTTTTTGTCATCAAAAGAGACATTGATAGATTCCATGACCACTTTTGTTCTCAAATTATAGACTCTGAAGGCTTTTGTGGAAAGTGGATATCCAACAAAGATTCCTTCATCAACTTTTAGATCAAACTTTGATAGCTGTTCAGGATGAGTCTTGAGAACAAAACACTTGCATCCAAATACATGAAAATATTTCAGATTTGGCTTCTTTTTCTTCACCATCTCATATGGTGTTTTTCCATGCTTGTTAATGAGTGTTGCATTTTGAGTAAAACAAGCAGTCTGCACATTATCAAATTTTTGAACTCAGTGCCATTATCACTCCTTAAAACTTTCACAGAATCTTTGACCATTTTATCCAGATGTTTGATATGATCAATCAAGGTTGATGCAGTTTCACTTTTTGTATGCAAGAAATACACCCATGTGTATCTGGTGAACTCATCCACTATGACCAACGCATACTTCTTCTTTGCAATAGACATGACATTTACTGGACCAAATAGATCAACATGTATTAGATGATAAGGCTCAAGAATTGATGATTCAGTCTTGCTCTTGAATGAAGATTTTCTTTGTTTGGCTTTCTGACATGAATCACAAAGACCATCAGGAGCAAATACTGTGTTTGGCAATCCTCTCACAAGATCTTTCTTGACCAGTTCATTTATATTGTTGAAATTTAAATGAGAGAGTTTCTTATGCCAATTCCAGCTTTCTTCAATTGATGCTCTACTCATTAGACAGATTGCAGAACCATCAGTACTTGTTGAAAGCTTAGCTTCATAAATGTTACCACGCCTGTATCCTTTCAGAACAACTTTGCCTTTAGATTTACTCACAATTTCACAGTGTTCTTCAAAGAAATCAACATGATAACCTCTGTCACAGATTTGACTTATACTCAGTAGGTTGTGTTTAAGTCCTGAGACTAGAGCTACTTGTTTAATTATGACATTTCCAAGATTGATATTGCCATATCCCAATGTTTTTCCAATGTTGCCATCTCCATAAGAAACACTTGGGCCAGCTTTCTCCACAAAGTCTGATAGCAGGGCCTTATTTCCAGTCATATGTCCTGAACATCCATTGTCCAGAACTAGAATATTTTTCCTGTTGCCCTGCAATCACAAAGACCACTAATTATTAATTTTAAGGACCCAGACTTGCTTGGATCCTTTGGCCTTATTAAGTTTGTTAACATTTGCAGCGGATTTAGCATCAGAGTTTATGTTAACATTTTTCTTATCAGAACTTACACTATCAGACTTTGAATCAGAATTTACACTAGAAGGAACAATGGAAACTTTCTTCAAAGAAGGTTTTATTTGATAATAATCATAGTACAAACTATGATATTCCTTACAAGTATAAATGGAATGCCATAAACTACCACAATGAAAACAAGGATTTTGTGGTTTGTATCTAACAGACTGACTCTTAACTCCTGATTTTGAAGGTAAGGAGTTAATATTCTTATTCTTCCTGTAAAAAGAAGCCAGATGGTTAGAACTTCCACAGTTATGACATGTTTTCCTAGGAGCATCAGGAACAGGTTTATAATCATTGCTTTTATTCACACCTTCCTTTCCATTCCTATTTTTCCTAGGTGATTTTACCTTGTTTGCATTCTTGACATCTTTCAGCTTATGCTTAAGCTGCTTCTTTGTCATTAAGCCTATGTTCACTTTAGCTGTCTTTTCCTGTTTTAGTTTATCAGAAGTTAATTTCTTTGTAACTTCTGATTTTTCATTTTCAGACTTTACAGTTACAAACTTAACAGGTTTTAACTTTGGCTTTTGTTTATCAACAGACTTAATTTCTTCAGTTCCTTTATCTTTCTTATCTTCTCCATAACCTAAGCCCTCTTTCCAGTTTCCACTACTTAGCAAATTTTGAGTTGTTTTGCCAGAGTTAGTCCAAGTCCTGATAATCTCTCTTTCCTTTTCTAACTCAGTTTTTAGAGATTCATTTAATTTTAGCACTTCATTCCTAACATAAAAAGCATCATCTCTATCCTTCTGAGTTTGATGGAACATGACTAACTCTTTTTCTAAGAAATCATTTCTTTTCCTAAATGCAAGATTTTCAGAAGTTAATCTTTCACATGTTAAAGTTTGATCTCTATAGCTAATAAACATGGTTTTAAGATATCTTCTCAACTCATTAATATCATCAGTATGAAAAGCATAAGTAGTCTGAGGTACCTTTATTTCAGCAGCTTCAGAACTGCTCTCAGCACTTTCTTTATCAGCATTTGCCATCAATGCATAGTTTTCCTCACTTTCAGAGTCTGAGGTGTCTGTCCAGCTTTTCTGCTTTGTGACAAGAGCCTTGCCTTTGTCACCCTTTACCTTCTTGCAGTCAGGAGATATGTGGCCTTTCTCACCACAGTTATAGCATTTAACATTGGTGTAATCTCCTCTGTCAGACTTTCCTCCTCTGCCTTCGGATCTTTTGAAATTCTTCTTATCAGAACTTATGCCTTTCCTGGAAAACTTCTTTCCCTTCCTGAACTTCCTGTATGCAATCTTTGTGATTCCTTTCACCATAAGAGCACACAGCTTCATCATCTCCTCATCAGCATCAGTCTCAGGCAAGCTTTCAGAATCTGAGTCATCATCACTCTCAGTAGTTGATGACTCGGTATCAGACTTTATGAAAAGAGCTTTTCCCTTGTCTTTCTTTGAGGAAGCTGCTTTGGGGAATTCTTCTTCAGTCTTAAGAGCAACTGTCCTTGACTTTCCTCCTTTCCTCTTGCTTCTTTGTTCCATCTCCAGCTCATGAGTCTTGAGCATTCCATAGATTTTGTTAAGAGTTGTTTCATCAAGGTTGTAGTTGTCTCTTATTGTCGTTGCCTTCAAATCCCAGCATTCAGGAAGAGCTAACAGGAACTTAAGGTTTGAATCTTCAAGATCATACTCTTTATCAACCAATGACAAATCATTCAAAAGTTTGACAAATCTATCATATAAATCATCCAATGACTCATTAGTCTTTGAGTCAAAGTGTTCATACTCTTGAGTGAGTATTGTCTTCCTGTTCTTCTTAATTGTGTCAGTTCCCTGACACCTTGTTTCCAGAGCATCCCATATCTCCTTAGCAGTCTTGCAGTTGATTACCCTGTTTGACATTACATTATCAATGGCACTATGCAGTAAATGTCGTACCTTAGCATCCTTAGCAATTGATGCTATGTCTTCAGCAGTATAATCACTCTTCTCCTTTGGTACGGTCTCTGTTGCTTCACCTGCAACTGCAACAGCGAGTTTGGTTGGTTTGTGAGGGCCTTCCTTGATTCTATCAAGGTATTCTGGATCTGTTGCTTCCAGGAACATGGTCATCCTTACCTTTCATATGGGATATTCAGATGGTCTCAGTATGGGAACTCTGATGGTCTCATACCGACTCTGAATTTGTGTCTTTGGTGGTTCCTCAGTTTTGATAGGCTTAGTTGGAGTTTCTGTGTCCGACATGATTGTGTTTGGATCTTTAACTGTATGTATGTTAACAGATAGGCTATGATACCAATTGTTAGGTCACACACACACTGTAGAGGGGGTGAATACAGTGTATAGTACACTCAAATCGAACTTTAAGAACTTAAGTAACAGAAAACAAACTTTATTGAAACAATAAACTCTGTTACAGTATAGAACTGTTACCTCTCAGTGATGAACAAATATCACGAGAGCTGCTAGGGTTACAATGAATAATCTTCTCTAATAATGATAACACTTATAGTGTAAACCCTATATCTGTGTTTATATACTACACAGTTACAAGATAATCGCTAATTGATATGGAATATAATTTTGCTTCCTAAAATATATCAATCAGATATCTTTTCTTCCAAGTATTCCATTCTTTACAGAATTCCTTCTTCATGCATATCTCTTCTTATGTTTATCTTGATCTTCTTTCCTTTAATCAGCTACTGTCCTTATCTGATTGTCCTTCAGCACTTAAGTTCTGATATCTATCTTCTGACGATTATCTCCTGATAACATATGTACTGATATCCTTAAGTCCTGACTTCCAGTATAAGTACTGATCAACAGTTAAGTACTGATTTATCCTGTTCAAGTAAGATCTGAAAGCTAAACATAAAACATATTAGCCATGACATTATCAAATATATCTAACAGTTACTATTCACTACTATTCATCATCATCTTTGATGAGTGGATTAGCTAAGAAAACCATGGAAGCTTGATCTTAAACTCATGGTATAACTAAGTTATGAAATATAGGATCCAATGAAACAAACCTTGTAATTGTCCATGGCCTAGAACTTAAGTTTTGAAAATCTATTTCTTCATTTCTTGAAAAGGCCGAATGGAAGAAGAAAGAAATGGGGGAGAACTTTTGCTTGCTTGTCTTGCCTTGATATTTGTGCAAAGAATGCATGGTTGTGGTTAATTATTGGCTAAATATCTTGTTTTCACTTGCTTATGTCATTGCTTGCATCACTACTTTGCCACATGTCTCATTCTTATGGTGTGATGATGTCACCTAGCTTCTAACCACATGTTTTAGCTTATCTTAGAAGCTTCCTTCTCATGTAACTTGCATGTGCTTGCCCCTTGGACGTTTATTTGTTTTACGATTCGCTTAACTCTCGTTCTCGTTGATCGTTTGAGGGATCATATCCGAGATATTATTACTTGGGCTTCCCTAACCCTCTCTTAATATTTTATAGTCCTTTAATGATCCTTGCTTATAATCCTTGAATTTAAATGCTTTTAATCATGTTACCTTGTACTCAATTATTTCGGTATCTGGTGGATTTTCGGGAAAAATCAAAGTGTTCAAATTTGGATTCTGACGATCTTTACATACACTCATATATGTTATGGAGTACTAATAAGATCTCACAATATCAATAAAAGAATTCCTATATAGTGTGGCATGAAAAATTTCCTTAATCAGCATAATCAGCAAAATCACTATTCATAAGGGTTACAAAAAGTCCAAAAATTTTGGGGTTATTACACTGAAGCTGGTGAGGAAGTTCAGCAGATAGTTCAAAATCCAGTTGCAAAGGGAGAATCTAATGATGGTGAAGAAGCTAATATTTCTAATGTTCTTATAGATACTGAATATGATATTTTCTTCCCTAAAGATATGCCTATTCATGTGAGGCAACAGAAACTGAAAGAGTTAGATGCCAAGAAGAAACAGGATTATTTTGATGCTATCTGGAATGCTAAATGGAAAGATGATACATATCTTATTTCCAAAACAAATGCTTTTGAACATTTGGAAACAGCTGAAATTAGAATTCAAAATCCTGATATGCTGACTCATCTGAAAGCATCTACTCTGGTTGTCAGATCCTTACAAAAAGCTCAAGAAGTAACTACTTCTTAAATCAATCAGATAAAAGAATCATTGATTGCTTCAAGGCTGACTACTCATCAGGAAATTCAGAAACAAATTACACCAATTGTTTCTAGACAAACTACAATTCAAGTTAATAAAGCTAGATTGGAAGCTAAGGAAGTTCAAATGTCTGATCAACTTACAGAGGTACAGAATTCAACGGAGCTGATTCTTTCTCTACTGCTTGGTGATGATGCCAAAAAGGGGGATAAAATTATTCAATCTAAATGCAAGCAACTGACATTGACAAATACTGATGATGAAAATCCTGATGGAGGTAATAAAGGGGGACAAAAGGATATTGAAAGGAAAAGAGGTGAAAAGCTAGTTGTAATTAGTGGTTCATTAAAAGCAATCATTAGGTCTCAATCTAGACAAGGTAGAGAAGGTAAGAAAAGTGAAGGAAGAGTTAGAGAACTGATTGTGACTACAACAACTCAACAAACTTTACAAGTCACAACTGCTGATGAAGACCAAGGCATTTTGGAGATAGAAGATGGTGCAAAAGCAAGTCAATATCTTCAAAATCTGAAAGGTAAAGGTAGAAAGACAACTCTATTCTACAAGGATCCAAAGATTCAAGCATTTGACTCTGAGATGGGTAGAATAATCTTTGAAAGAGAAAATCCTGGAGTTGATCTAGAATAGCCAAGGCAAATGGAGGAAAATTCAAGAAATCCATGAAGACAGTAAATACTGATATTGCTATTATCTCTCAAGATCTTTATGAAGATGATCCTTCTAACAGACCAACCAAAGGTGTAGTCATAAGGGAGGTAAGTCAGGCAGATGGTTAAAGATCTCTCAGATCTCAAGCTATCTTAATTATTGTGTTAGATATAAATGATATCAACAGAAACTAACAGAAGTTCATATCGGGACTTATATTAGCATATACTGAAGAGTGACTTATAAATAATTATTAAGTACTTATATCAGTACTTAATGATCAGCAGATGATGTCATCAGAACTTGTCACTTCAGTAGATATCCGAAGAGAAGAAGGAAAGCAATAATTCAAGGCGGTGAAGGACTTTATCTCAGAAACATTGTATTAGGTTTCCTTGTTATTAATAGAATAGGATTCCTTATACATTGTGTAGTTGTTCTCTATATAATGCATTAATTAGGTTCATGCTATATGCATTGCACACATTTTTATATCATTCGCATAACCTAGCAGCTCTCATAGATATTTGTTCATCCTTTCGAGAGAGTACGTCTATAATCAGTTTTTATCTGTTAATATAAAAACTTTTGATTCTGTTAAGCTTTGTCGAATTGATTGTATTAAATGTATTCACCCCTCTCTACAGTTGATTACGGGCCTAACAACTGGTATCAGAGCTTGCTGTTAATATAAAAATAGTTTAAGATCTGAAAATAAATCTACAATGTTAGACAAAGAAGAAGAACCACAGAATCCAAAACCACTAACCCCAGCCATATCATAAATCAGCAGCAACATGAGTAGGTATGAAGCAATCAAGGTGCCAATCTTGAAGATACATGAATATCCAATCTGAAAAGTCATGATGGCTATGTGTTTGGAAACCACAAATCCTGAAAATTTAAACAGGATTTATGATGGTCCTCATAAACCAATAAAGGTAGTTATTTCTGTTGTAGGAGAACCAGAGAAGATGATAGACAAAGACAGGAAGGACTATACTCCTAAAGATCTCTCGTCTATTATGAAGGATGTTAAGGTCAGACACATCTTGCACAACAGTCTTGATAGTGTTATGTCCAATAGAGTTATTGGATTAAGATAACAAAAGAGATATGGGATGCTTTAGAGATAAAGTGTCAAAGTACAACTGGTATCAAGAAGAACAGGAGGACAGTACTTACTCAAGAATATGAGCACTTTGAATCAAGAGACAATGAGTCCTTAACTGAAATCTATGACAGATTTCAGAAGTTGCTGAATGACTATTCCCTTATCAATAAAGATTATGATTTGGAGGACTCAAACTTGAAGTTCCTACTTCATCTCCCTGAAAAGTGGGACTTTAAAGTCACATCAATGAGGGATAACTATCAATTTGATAACACACCTCTAGATGAGATCTATGGAGTTCTGAAAACTCGTGAACTAGAGATGGAGCAAAGAAGCAAAAGGAAAGGATCTAAATCTAAACCAGTTGCACTCAAGATTGAAGAGAAGCCAAAGGAGAAAGCTAGAAGGAAAAGCTACTCCAAAGGGAAAGCCATGATTACAAAGTCAGATACTAAATCATCAAATTCTGATGATGACTCAAATACTGATAATGAATCAGATACTGACAGTGATCATAACAACAATGAAGACATGGATCAAATGGCTGCCCTACTGGTTAAAAGCTTCAAGAAGATGGTCTACAAGAACTTCAAGAAAGGGAGAAGATTTTCCAGAAAGGTTCCAGTTCCTCAAACTCTGATAAGAGGAACAACAAAAGAAATACTGATTGGAAGGAATCAAGATCTAGAAAACTTGAAAAGTCAAAAGAGAGATGTTTCAACTGTGATGGAATTGGACACTTTGCAGCTGAATGCAGAAAACCCAGAGCTAAGAAAAAACAAGCCTTGATCTCAAAGAAGAGAAACTGGGATGATTCATCAGATTCAGATGATGGAGTCAATTATGCTCTCATAGAAAATGTTGATGCTAAGGCTGATAATGTTAAATTAAAGGGTAACAAGAGGGACACTCTAGTCTTGGACAGTGGATGCTCAGGACACATGACTGGTTATAAATCCCTGCTATCAGAATTTGAGGAGCTCTAATCTTAGACAATGTTTCTTATGGAGATGGCAACTTAGGAAAAATCTTGAGATATGGAAAAATCAAAATTGGAAATGTCATCATTGAAAATGTAGCTCTAGTTGCAGGACTCAAGCATAATCTGATCAGTGTGAGTCAAATCGGTGACAGAGGTTACCATGTCAACTTCTATGAGGAGCATTGTGAAATTGTCAGTAAGTCTGATTGAAAGATTGCAATGACTGGTGTAAGACATGGTAGTTTATATGAAGCCAGGGTCTCCAAAAGTACTGATGAATCAGAAGTTTGTCTACTAAGTAGAGCATCTATGGAAGACATCTGGAACTGGCATAAAAGACATTATCACCACAACTTCAACAATATCAATGAGCTTGTGAGGAAAGATCTTGTGAGAGGATTTCCCAATGTAGTGTTTACTTCTGATGGCTTATGTGACTCATGCCAGAAAGCCAAGTAAAAGAAAATATCTTTCAAGAGTAAAACTGAATCCTCTATTCTTGAACCATATCATCTACTTCATATTGATCTCTTTGGTCTAATAAATGTTATGTCAATTGCCAAGAAGAGGTATGCACTCATAATTATTGATGAATATACAAGATACACATGGAATTGAATTCAAGAATAGCTCTATGGAAGAGTTCTGCAAACTCAACGGGATAAAATAAGAGTTTTCTGCTCCTGGAACTCCGCAACAAAATGGATTTATTGAAAGAAATAATAGAACTCTTATAGAAGTTGCAAGAACCATGCTAGAAGAAGCAAGATTGCCTACCTACTTCTGGGCTGAGGCTGTGCAAACTGCTTACTTTACACAAAATGCAACGTTGATCAACATGCATGGAAAAATACCATTTGAGATGGTGAAGGGAAAGAAGCCAAATTTGAAGTATTTTTCATATTTTTGGTTGTAAGTATTTTGTTCTCAAAACTCATTCGGAGAAGCTGACAAAGTTTGATCTAAAAGCTGATGAAGGAATTTTTGTGGGATATCCATTGTCCACAAAAGCCTTCAGAGTTTATAATCTGAGAACAAGAACAGTCATGGAATCTATACATGTATCTTTTGATGATAAGAAGATAATAGGTCTTAAAGATGCAGATGACCATGACAAACTGAGATTTGAAAATGAAGTACCTTGTGCTGAACTTTTGATTCCTGATACTGATACAGTAAATCCTGATATAACTCAAAGCTCTAATGTTCCACATAACAGTCGAAATTCTTCTAACGCTGAAGAATATGTTGAGGGGGAGCAACATGATTCAAATCCAGAGACTACTGCTAGTGATTCAACTCAAGAAATATCAGTAGAAAGATCATCAGACTCATATTCTTTAAACTCTGATGAGTCAAATGCTGATAACAATGGGAACATTGATTATCATTAGGAAATAACAGTGGTACCAATCAATGAAAAAAATAGAGAGTTCATGAATCAAGGGGAGGTTCATCTTCAAGGAGTCAACTTCCATCTGCAAGAAAATGGTCTAAGTCACACACACACCTGACTTAATCATTGGAAACCCTGAAAGTGGTGTAAGAACTAGAAAAGCCACTCAGAATGAATGTATCTACCATTCTTTTCTATCTCCAAATGAACCTAAGAAGGTTAAAGAAGCTTTGCAAGATGGTGACTGGGTTACGGCAATACAAGAGGAGCTTAATGAATTTGAAAGGAACAAAGTCTGGACTCTTGTGCCAAGACTAAAGAACAAATTTGTAGTTGGCACAAAGTGGGTGTTCAGAAACAAAACTGACAGTGAGGGAATTATCACAAGGAATAAATCAAGATTGGTTGCAAAGGGTTATTACAACAAGAAAGCATGGATTATGATGAGACATTTGCTCCAGTTGCAAGGCTTGAGGCAATTAGAATCTTTCTTGCCTATGCTACTCAAAAGAAGTTTAAGATGTTCCAAATGGATGTGAAGAGTTTATTTCTAAATGGAGAACTTGAAGAGTAAGTTTATGTTGAACAGCCTCCAGGGTTCATTGATCCAACGTATCCAGATCATGTCTACTTACTGGATAAAGCACTCTATGGAATGAAGCAAGCTCCAAGGGCCTGGTATGAAACACTTGCTCTATTTCTGCTAGAAAGTGGTTTCACAAGAGGTACAATTGACAAAAATCTCTTTTATAAATACCATTGTAAGGACATGTTATTAGTAAATATATATATTGATGATATCATTTTTGAATCTACTAATGATAAACTCTGTGAGAGATTTTCAAAGCTAATGCAGTCCAAGTATCAAATGAGTATGATGGGAGAATTGAGTTACTTTCTGGGGTTACAAGTTAAATAGAATGATGAAGAGATCTTCATAAATTAATCAAAATACACTAGGAATTTACTCAAAAGATTTGGAATGCAAGAATGCTCAACTGCATCAACTCTCATGGCCACTGCAACCAAGTTAGATTTAAATACTGGTTCTTCAGTAGATATAACTAATTACAGAGGTATGATTGGCTCATTCCTATATTTGACTGGTAGTTGATCTGATATCATGGATGCTACATGTCTCTGTGCAAGGTACCAAGCTGATCCAATGGAACCTCATCTATTAGACGTGAACATAATTTTTAAATATCTCAAAGGCACCATGAATATGGAATTATGGTATCCTAGAGATTCAGACTTTATGCTACTTGGATATTCAGATGCTGATTTTACAGGATGCAAAATAGACAGGAAAAGCTCTTCTGGAAGCTGCCAACTCCTCGGTGGCAGATTGGTTTCTTGGTGTAACAACAAACAAAAGTCAATTTCCACACCAACTGCAGAAGCTGAATATATTGTTACTCAAAGCTATTGTGCTCAGATTCTATAGATGAAGAATCAGTTGTTAGATTATGGATTAGACTATTCTGCTATTCCTATATATTGTGATAATCAAAGTGCTATTGTAATGACAGGAAATCCATTTCAACATTCAATGACTAAACATATCAGCATCAAGTACCATTTCATAAGTGAACATGTGGAAGCAGGTACATTGAAATTGGTCTTTGTTCCAACATATCAGCAAGTAGCAGATATATTCACCAAGCCTCTCTGTGAAGCTACTTTCACAAGATTGGTGAATGAATTGGAAATGATATCAGGATAATTCTCAAACTCTAATAATTAAGACTGCTGATATTTTGAAGCATGGTATCTTATTATGTGTAAGTACTTGTTAGATATTGATTATTGTGCTAAATGTTGATGTCATGATAACGTATAATTATCTTCTATGAATCCTATCTGAAAATTGCATGTTGAACTACTGATTATACGTACATGCTTTGTTATTAGTTAAACTTGCTTTGACGAATAGATCATGTAAATAGTTGATAAATTCTGATATTGGTCAAACCAGTATTGACTAATAAATCCTGATAGTCATAATTAAAATACTGATAATGGTCAAACCATGATTGACTATTATATTTCATTAATTATTTTGAATATATTCGAAATAAATGGTTACACTATATTTTTTATTAAACAGTGAGTTAGTGGAATATCTTTTAATTGCTTAAATGGGTTAGCTACTGATGTAAGTATCTAGTAATACTTAAGTACTTATATTGGGAATAAGAATCTGAAGAGAGAGATTACTTTTTGTTTACCTAGATATGCGTAATCGTGTATACATATTATGATTAATTATTACATGGTTAATCAAGGAGTATTTTCAGTTTTTATCTCCTCTGCTATAAATTCAAACCCTCCACTCTCAAAACTTCTCACTGCCTTTTTATACATAACTTCTCATCTCCTCATATCATCACAATGGCTCAAATCAGTTTTACACTCGCACTCACGATGAAGTTTATTATCTTGATTTCAAGTTCGATAAGGGTCGTGTATATTATGACCTCTGTGGACGTAGGTTCGAGATTAACAATCAAATTTTTAGTCCTCATGACGTTCCATTGTCAGTATATGAGGAGCTGTCCTTTGAACAGAAAATGGATCTCCAGTTCTTTCAAGTAGAGACCACTATGGAGGAAGAGCGCCTAGCCAAAGAGGCTGAGAGGCGTAGGCTTGAGGCTCTCGAGCTCTAAGAGAACATTATCTCTCTTGGAAAGACTATCTCGGGGATTTATCACCGCCGAGCCATGAAGAAGTTGAAGATAAGGTAGTTTCTAGGAATAGTTTCTAGCTTGGGTTAGGACTATTTTATGATTCTGCTTTGTATTCATCTTCTTCCTAATTAATGAAAATCTTTAATCTTTTTTTGCTCTCTTATTTGGCTATTTGATACTGTCTTGTTTGTGCTTGAATGCTTTTGGTTGTTCATATTCAAATCAGTATTGCATGCTTAATTTCAGATGTTTTTAATAGTGCATATGAAGAAACCAATCTCTGTTTAAGTTCATATGTTCACTTCAGTACAGATTGAGCACACTACAGAAAGTAACTGCTGTTAAAGAAGAAATTTATGAAAGATTTAATTCTTAGCCAATGAGGATTATAATCTTTGGGTGTACTTGACTATCTAAAATGTCTATTTAAGACATACTTTTGAGACTTTCTTTTTCCATTCAAGAAAGTTAATCACACTGAATCTCAAATATCATATATAATATATCTTAAATTTCTTCTTAAAAGAAACACTAGAATCCATTTCTCAAATGTTGCCAAAAATCAAGTGACATAATTCTTGAATTATGTTCACCACTCAGAAACAATTTTTAGTTGGTTAGAGACTACTTGCTGAGGTAGATCTAAATGATACTAACAAAGACACATAGGTTTCATCAGTTTTTACTGAAGACTCTGTGAAAGCTTTCAATAAACACATTCAAGTGTTAGTTCTCTGCAAGAAGAACAAGGTTTGAGATCATGGTACATGATAGTAACCTGATCAAATCCTCTCCAATTAAATGGAGGTTCTCATTATTAGTGAACAACAACTGTTATAACCACAATTTTAATTCTGAGTTTGATTGTGACTTCAAATTCACAAGGTATAAATACTGTTATTACTTTATCAACATTCATTCTATATACTGATTTAGTCTTTTCAGCATTTATTTTTCATGATATAAATCATGTTGGTATGATTATTTCTAGACCTTATTTAAGGACTACCTCTAGTTGTATGACCACATATCACCCTTCTTTAGCCACCTCTTATTTTTGTAGGACAATCTTTCTGATCTTTTTCTGTGAGATGTGTGAAAAGATTGAGAGAAAAATAGAATTAAAGAGAGGTAGGATCCTTCCTGGAAAAAGGAGAGGTAGATGAGAAATATGATTTAGTAATCCTTGTGAGGAAGCTCTGACTATTAAAAGTCATTAGATGTGTGGTGTGAGGAGTAGTGAGACTACTTTAAAAGAATAGAGAGATTAAGTTTTACTTGTTATATGTTTGCATGTGCACATAGTACTAAAGAAACAGATGCTGAACAACAGTCTGTTGAACCTCAAATAACTCTGACGTACCAAGTGTTGTTAATCTCCCTGCAAGTCTAAGTACTGATACTTTCTTGTAGTCCATACATTCTACTATTCCACTAAATGAGACAATCCCTGTTTTTGTTGAAAAATAGTCCATTTACTATACTATTGCATCACCTGAGAAAATCCTCGTTGTCGCTGAAGATGAAGTAGCATAACAGTCCATTCATAAAGTTTCATCCATTTCAGGATCACCACAATATTCTAAAGGAACTGAGGTCTTGGAAGTAAATTTTGAAGCTCCGGTTCATTTATCTACAATTCTTGAAGATGTGGAGTTAACTGCTGATGGTGTGGAAGCTTCTGAAGCTGCTGGATCACATACTACACCAATTTCTAATTCTATTCTACATGCTGAAGCTGGTGCTAAAGTCCAAAAATTAGTGCAAAATCCAGTTGCTATTGAAGATTCTAATGATGGTGAAGAAGCTAATATTTCTAATGCTATTATAGATCCTGAGGATGATCTTTTCTTCCTTGAAGATATGCCTATGCATGTGAGACAACAGAAAATGAAAGAGTTAGATACTAAGAAGGAAAATGGTTATTTTGATAATCTCTGGAATGCTCATTAGAAAGATGATACATTTTCTATTTCCAAAACAATAGTTGTTGCACATCTGGATACAGCAGAACATAAGATTAAGAATCTTGATATACTGAATCACCTGAAAGCATCAACTTTAGTTGTCAGATCCTTACATACAGCTCAAGAAGCAACCACTTCTCATATGAATCAAATCAAAGAATCATTGATTGCTTCAAGGCTGACTGCTCATCAGGAAATTCAGAAACAAATTGCACCAATAGTTGTCAGATAGAAAGCAATTGAAGCCAGTCAAGCTAGATTGGAAGCTAAACAAGTTCAAATGTCTGATCAACTTACAGAAGTACAGAATTCAATGGAGCCAATTCTTTCTCTACTTCTTGGTGATGATGCCAAAAAGGGGGAGAAAATTGTTAAATCTAAATGCAAACAGCTGACATTGACAAATACTGATGATGAAAATCCTGATGGAGGTAATAAGGGGGACAGAAGGATAGTGAAAGGAGAAGAGGTGAAGAGCTAGTTGGAGTTGGTGGTTCATCAAAAGCAATCACTAGAATCTAGACACGGTGGAGAGAGTAAGAGAAATGAAAGAAGAGTTAAAGAATTGACTGTGACTACAAAAATGCAACAATCTTTATAAGTTACAACTGCTGCTAATGAAGACCAAGGTATTTGGAGATAGAAGTTGGTGCTGAAGCAAGTCAATATCTTCAAACTCTGAAAGTTAAAGGAAGGAAGACAACTCTATTCTACAAGGATCCAAAGATTCAAGCATTTGACTTTGAGGTGAGTAGAAGAATCTTTGAAAGGGAAAATCCTGGAGTTGATCTTGAACAGCTAAGAAAAATAGAAGAAGACTTCAAGAATTCTATGAAGATAGAAAATGATGATATTACTGTTATCTCTCAAGTACTTTATGAAGATGATCCTTCTAACAGACCAACCAGAGGTGTAGTTATAAGGGAAGTCAGTCAGGCAGAAGATGAAAGATCTCTCAGATCTCAAGCTATTTTAACTACTGACAAGAAGCTTAAAGGAAAAGAGAAGATAGGAGAGAAGTTAAAAATTTCAAAGCCTAAAGCCAAAGCTGTTGCAAAGAAGAAATCAGTATCTAAGGAAACTAAATCTTAAATAGTGATAGATCCAATCTTTACTGTTGTTCAAGCTTATAATACTGAAGAAATATTTGAAGAAGAAGAAATCAGCCAAGCTCACCAAAGAAGGAAGATTTATGGAGTTGACTAGGCTGATAAAACTGAAATTAACCTCTGACATTGCTCAAGTTAAAGAAGAAGTTGTTATTTAACCAATCACAACCTCTGATTCTACTCATGTTGTTGATTTCTTAAACCCAATTCAAGCAGATTTATCAAATCCTGATTCTGAAGACATAGTCTCTGATAAGCCAGAACTTACTTTTGAAGAAAAGAAGAAGCTATTATGGGGAAGCAAGAAACTAGCACCTAGAAGAGATTCTTTTGAAATTCTGAAGAAGATTTATAGTGGAAGTTCTAGATCTAGACAACCTGGAATCATAAGTGGTCTTGGAAGATTAAATGATGATGATCCATTTATAGGAGATGCTTTGACTCTAAGAAAGCATTCTAACTTGATAGAATTTGGAGACAATGTGATGCTTGAAGACTTACAAAATATCATATCAGTGCAAATTGTTATTGATCATGCTGAAGAGAAAATAATCTATTTTATGGAGTCTCGGAGAAGCATAAGGTTGAATCAAGAACAGCAAAGAGACAAACCATGGTAGGAATTGGAACTTATTGCTACAATTCTCAAGGTAACTAATTATGTAACTGCCAGATGGTTAGCATTCATAAAGAACCTGATACAGTTAAAGTAGAAAGGAATGCCTTATAAATAAAACTATATTCTAAAGTACATTGATAAATCTGAATATGCTGTTGATATGCCTATTGGAGGAGCCAAGATAGAAATGAGTCTAGGGACTAAAGTTTTAACCTTTAATCCTGATAGAGAGAAAATTGGGTTTCTGGAGCTGGATGATCTATTAGAAATTCAAAGTTACATAATCTAAGGGTTGCCATCTATCAGAATGATGAATCAACAGATGAACTAAGGGAACATAAATAGAGGATACAATGGTATTTGGATATAATGGAAGAGAATCTGCTGAGAAAGTTTCTTGAAGATTTTCTAGACTGTGTTAGAGTTTAGAATGAAGAGTAAAGTCTTATATTCACTGAAGTAAGAATGAGTATGATTTCTTGATTTATGCATTTAGATAGTTTTGACATCATCAATTGGAACATGTATATATTGTCATAATACACAAGTTGGGGGAGATTGTTAGATATAATTGATGATATTAGCAGAAACTATCTGAAGTTCATATCAGGACTTATATCAGCATTTACTGAAGAGTGACATCATCAGTACTTATATTGATACTTGATGATCAGCAGATGATATCATCAGAAGTTGTCACTTTAGTAGATATTCGAAGAGAAGAAGGAAAGCAGGAATTCAAGGCGGTGAAGGACTTCATCTCAGAAGCATTGTATTAGGTTTCCTTGTAATTAATAGAATATGATTCCTTATACATTGTGTAGTTGTGCTCTATATAAAGCACATATTAGGTTCATGTTATATGCATTACGAACATTGTTATATCATTCGCATAACCTAGCATCTCTCAAGGATATTTGTTCATCCTTTCGAAAGAGTACGTTTCTAATAAGTTTTTATCTGTTAATATAAAAACTGTTGATTATGTTAAAGCTTTGTCGAATTGATTGTATTAACTGTATTCACCCCCTCTCTATAGTTGATTACGGGCCTAACATGCTAATAGGAAGTATAAAAGGAAAGAAAAGATATGAGAGAAGTCAAAGATTTCAAATCCTAAAGCCAAAGTTGTTGCAAAGAAGAAATCAGTATTTAAAGCAACTAAATCATAAATACTGATAGATCCAATCTATACAGTTGCTTAATCTTTTGATACTGATGAAATTGCTGAAGAAGAAGAAGTCAGTCAAGCTCACCAAAGAAGGAAGATTTATGGAGCTGACTGGGCTGAAAAAATGAAATTAACCTCTGACATTGCTCAAGTTAATAAAGAAGTTGTTATTCAACCAATCACAACCTCTGATTCTACTCATGTTGTTGATTTCTCAAACCCAATTATAGTTGATTTATCAAATCCTGATTCTGAAGACATAGTCTCTGATAATCCAGAACTTACTTTTGAAGAAAAGAAGAAGCTGCTACTACGGGGAAACAAGAAATCAATACCTAGAAGAGATTCCTCTAAAACATTAAAGAAGATTTATAGTGGAAATTCTCAATTTAGAAAACCTGGAATCATAAGTGGTCTTAGAAGATTAAATGTCGATGATCCATTTGTAGGAGATGCTTTGACTATAAGAAATTATTCTAACTTGACAGAAATTGGAGACAATATGATGCTTAAAGACTTACAGAAGATCATATCAGTGCAAATTGTTATTGATCATGTTGAAGAGAAAATAATTTATTTTCTGGAGCCCGGGAGAAGCTTAAGGTTGAATCAAGAATAGTTAAGAGACAAACCATGGCAGGAATTGGAACTTATTGCTACATCTTAAGGTAACTAATTCTGTAATTGCCAGATGGTCCGTATCATAAAGAACATGATACAGTTAAAGCAGAGAGGAATGCCTTACAAATCTAACTACATTTCAAAGTACATTGATCAAACTGAATATACTGTTGATATGCCTATTGGAGGAGCCAAGATAGAAATGAGACTAGGGACTAAAGTTTTAAATTAAAATCCGGCTGGAAAGAAAATTGGATATCGGGAGCTGGATGATCTATCTCTTGGGAATTCAAAATTACATAATCTCAGGGCTGCCATCTATCAGAATGATAAATGAACAGATGAATTGAAAGAACATAAATAGAGGATGCAATGGTATTTGGATGTAATGGAAGAAAATCCGTTGAGGAAGTTTCTTGAAGATTTTCCAGACTGTGTTAGAGTTCAGAATGAAGAGTAAAGTCTGAGATTCACTGAAGTAAGAATGAATATGATTACTTGATTTCTGCATTTAGATAGTTTTGATATCATCAATTGGAACTTGTAAATATTTCCATAATGCACAAGTTGGGGGAGATTTTTAGATATAATTGATGATATCTAGATAGAAACTATCAGAAGTTCTTATCAGGACTTATATCAGTATTTGCTGAAGAGTGATGTCATCGGTACTTATATCAGTACTTGATGATCAGCAGATGATATCATCAGGATTTGTCACTTTAGTAGATATTTGAGGAGGAAAAGGAAAGCAGGAATTCAAGGTGGTGAAGGACTTTATCTCAAAAGCAATCAAACATGGATAGGTTTCCTTATTGTAATGAATATGATTCCTTATTTGATTGTGTAGCTGTGCTCTATATAAATCACATATTAGGTTCATGCTATATGCATTGCGAACGTTGTTATATCATTCGCATAACCTAGCAGCTCTCAAGAATATTTGTTCATCCTTTTGAGAGAGTATGTTTGTAATAAATTTTTATCTGTTAATATAAAACCTATGATTCTGTTGAAGCTTTGTCGAATTATTTGTATAAACTGTATTCACCCCTCCTCTACAGTTGATTACGGACATAACAATAGGTTATAAAATAAAGAATTTATGGGGGTTTAGACTAACCAACCTCATTGATTTTAGGTTTATGGTTTGTACTAAAGCGCGTTCCAAGGTTTACTTCTCCTGCTACCCCGGACCTTCGGATTTTGAAGCTAATTCTGACAGTTCTGACTCTAATCCTGCTCGGGTAGATATAGGAAGAAGGCTTCAACTTTGGACTCTGATGCCATTAGGAAGTTGACGATTGGCAAGATATCTCCTAGGAAGGTTCCCTGCACCCCGAAGGGACTCTGGGTAGATATGCCAAACTATTTTATTTAGAGTGAAGAGATCAAAAATAGCTGATATTATAAGAGTATTAGGTTCGATTATGCTAGACAGCCGGATGCTGGTCCGGGGGTGTATGACGAGGCTGAGTTTGATCGGAGATTCACGAGAATGATCGTTGCTAAGGATCCATATCCATTAAAAGATAAATATGCTGCTCTGGACCACGCGGCCCAAGATTCGTTGATCCAGGCTACTTTTCAGTTGGACTCCCGATTGAATGGAGGTGGCATCTGCCTGGGGAGAAGATTTACCATAGATCGGCTAACGGATTTGTTCCTGTCTAGCTGGAGCACCTTAGGTCCGGGTGGACCCCCCATTGGCACTTATTTCTTAAACACTTATGTAAATACGTCTACAGGTTGTCTCCTATGCAGATAACCCCTAACGGGATTAAATAGATAACCTGGTTTATTGTCTGCTATAACAAGTTCGGAGTCCAACCTACTTTCAGGCTTTGGCATCACATTTTTTATGGTGAAGTCGAGTCAACCTCCTGTGTATGAGATTCGCTTCCGAGCTGTGGAGTGCGGGTATGGGTCCGGGTTTAGTCCCGTTATTCAGTAGTCATTGTTGAAGCACTAGAACGAGGAACTTATTTTGTTAAAGGGCTTGGATCTATTTTATTTGCCTTATATAGCTGTTAATGGAGTTCAGACCAGGTTTCGACGTCGATTTCTGAGGGGGGGTGCTATTCAACTCATTTTTTCTTTTTACGAGTGTCTCGAGTTCCAGCTGACCAAGGATACGTTTATGAACCACAAGACTCTGAACAAACTTGCTTGTATGTATTTTTCATGTATCCGGACTCTTTCATTTAAAAGTACTTTTTTATCTTGTTTGTATCCGAAGTTATATATTTTGTGTTTTATCCGGACTAATATTTCTGTTTCTCCTTTTCTTGACAGGTTTGCCTTATTACAATCTGAACATGTTTGCTTCTGCTTATAACGATGCTCTTCTTGAATTAGGGATTGCTTTTAAGCTGGGGAAGGGGGCCTCTATTGTTGTGTTAGGTCCAAAAGGTACATACAGAAGGGGGATGAATATATGTTCTTCCTTTTCTAAAATTAATTGCAGCGAAATGTCAAAATTAAAATGAACTAAACACACAGAGAGATTCTGGGTAAATATTCTTTTTATTCAAAAGTATAAATACCCGGAGGTTTGCTTACAACTCCAAATACAAAGATCTGAAGCAACAAATATAAAAAGAACCAAAGAAATAAGCTATAAATCTAGGGTTCTTCTTATCACTCTAAAAATTAAAAGCTCCTATCAAAAGGTATTGATTACAATCAAGAGAGCTTTAAATAATGAGTTTTACAAGTTTGTAAGGCTTTAAGTGGTGTGGAACAAATTGGGCATGACCTCCCCTTGTCAAATCAAGCTTTTAAAGTGAGCTGAGATAAATTTGCAAGAGCTTCGCACTTTGTAAAAATGGAGGAGATTCATATCTAACTTGCTTCTGTTGATTATATAGAATTGTAGGTTGGAGAGAGAAGGGGACTACATGGCACATCAAAACCAAGCAAATTAGGTTGACATCTTTCAAAATAATTGTTTAAATCCAAGTTGTGACTTGGCTTTTGATTGTAACTGGCGACTTGATTTATCAACCTGCCACTGAGACCGTGGCTTCAACTTGCGACTGTCAATTTTAATTCAACAACTTGTAACTCAAAGAAATGCTCAGCAATTTTTTCTTTATGTTTTACATACTAGTGCATGACAGCTGATTCCTTTTGAATTTACTTAACCTGCGACTCCATTTTGATTTTTATAACTTGCGACTTATTTTTTTTGTTAAATAAATAAAATAACTACCATATTTCTTTCCTTTTGTACTCCAAATAGAACCAACACCAACTTGCGACTGTATGCTCACATGGAGCCCTTCCATAAAATCTGTTTATATTCTTTTTCTTTGTTTGTTGAATAGATGCGGGCCCCAGTACTCACTGCCAATTTTGTGAGTTTCTTTTCTTTCTCGAACAAAACACGCAACGAGGAGATGACCGTGTGGTACACGCGCGGCATAATAACGCAAGGAGGAGTGAGGTGGGGCGCCACACGCGCATCTACTTGCAAACCAGGTTAAATCCGCACAAACCTGCCAATTCTGTTTTCTTTTGTACTTGTTTGTTCATTTCTTTTGTTCAAATGAAGGTAGGTCCCGCAGCTTCTGTGACCGAGAAATAAAGAAACAATGGCTGCCAATCTATCAGTTATATTTACAGCAACAATTTCGATCATGTGGATTCTTTTTCTTTTTGTTTATTCAACAAGAACACACATGCATGCATGCAATATTCTGGCTGGATAAAAAATTTGTTTAGAGAAAATATAAAATAAAACTTTGACTTTAAAATAAATAAATAAATAAAATTTGATTTTATTTATTTAATTAAAATTCAAACATTAATTTTATTTTTCCAAAATTAAATACCGAAATGAAATTAAATAAATAAATGATTTGAGTTTCATTTATTCATTTAATAAAAATCAATTTTCAATTTATTTATTTTAAAATAAATTATGATTAAAATTAAAAAATAAATGAATTAATTTCCATATATTCATTTAATAAAAAAAATCAGTCATTGATTAAAAATAAATCTTGTAAATCCCCGGGTTGTAGTCCTTTGTATCTTCAAGCCTTTTAATCTTCGGGATTTTTTACCTCAAAATATTTTCCAGACTTCTCGAGTACAAAAACCACTTAACAGTATTTCTAAAAATAATACTCTGTTTCCTTTTACGGATCACTAACGTCTCGTGCACGAGTCTGCTTCATAGACGACTAGCTCTGCTCTCAGACCTTCGTATTATACTCGTACAAACCACTGTTAAGTCTTCTAACAAATATAACCAAGTTCACTAGGAACCTTGAGGTCTTCACACTAATCCTGATAACTGCTTCGAATGACTCTAACCTTATTCCTCCGATGCCTGAACATATTAATAAACTTCATACGGATCACTATTGACGTCTTCTTCACTGCAGCTACCACAACCTTTTGTGTATATGCCCAATAAATAATTTGTACTGATTCTAGTGAAACATAGATTATTTAAAAGTCTTTGTTATATGTTGAGTTATCCAAACCAGTATTGTTAAGTTATACATACAGCTTCAATCTTGCTCAACAATCTCCCCCTATTTGACTGTTACACCTGACAGTCAAATAATAATGGAGAAGCAACAGTTTGGAGGATAACTCAACTAACCTTATCTAAAGATCTTCAATCAACTTTCAACTTTCAATCCTGGACTTGGAAATAATTCTATCTTATATCTACCGCATCTTCTATACACATTTAGCTTCAGCAGAGAACATATTCTTCTCTCCCTTATGTAAAGTTGCAGATAGATACGTCTTCCAACTGTCTTCAATAATCTTCAGATCTTCCCATAAAGCACATAGAAAATATTTTGGAATCCAGAACCAAAACCCAATAATCTCTCCCCCTAAGATGAAGAATCCCTTCCTTAGTACAATAAAGTTAGAAATCCCTCTTCTTGGTTATAGAAAGGCTATCAGTCCATAATCTCTTTATAATCTCCACCTTAGTTGAGTAATCCTTCAAAATATATTCTGAGTAAAACCTTAGGATCAACCAACTAAGTGGAGAGACTATTTGGTAACCATTTCTCATAGTGCAAGTGTGTGATTTCTGTTTAGTGATCTCACATTGTGTTTCACTCCACTTTACACTCAAGTGTTTGTCACTCAGTCTCACAGTGTGTCACTCACTCAAAGCTCCAAACATCCAAGTATACCTGCGAGAAAATTCTTTTCATAGAAAAGTTTCCTTCCACCTTCAAGGATGGAAACTCTTAGTCAAGGGATTCAGAAATGTTCCTTCTGAGAGGGGAAATTAGGATTCTTTTAAGTGGCAGAATTCCTGATATCCCTCAACTTCCATGAAGAAGTATACCTCATAAGCTCGTCAGATGATATCTGAGTCCTTATTTATGAGGTGCAATTTTGAAAAAGTCAAAATCATTTCCAGATTTGATTTCTGGGAAGATAATCAATGATAAATGATATGCCATTAGGGATCAAAGATTTCTTCTGAAGTCTGTGAGGACTTATCAGAGTAACCAACCAGGATCATATGTTCTCATTTAAGATCAGAGATAAAGAGCAGTTAATGATCCGGGATTCAACCATTTCCATTGACCTTGGTAGTTGATGCATCAATACATTTCTTGTGTGTATGAATCTCACATATGCATTGGAAACATTTTAACCAAGGGGTAGTGACTCTTATACAGATGCACTGGCTGACAGGAGAATTTTCAATAGATAAAATTTTGTTGGGAAAATGCACCTAATAACTGTTTATATGCCTTTTTAGCTCTATATTCTGTTGAGAGAATACAAATGGGCTTACAGATATCTCAGGTTATAAATACTCAACTTCTTTATGAGAAAAAGAGCTGTAGGGTTGACCTTTCTTTCCTTATGTGGTGCTTCTTGGCACTATCTCCCTCATTCTCAACATAACATTAATACCAAATGGTAATTTTGTCTGATCACTGAGTTGATATCTCAAGAAAATTAAGTGAATCAGAGCAAAATATGGGGAATGTATCAAAGTAAGGTAAGGGAATACTGTTTGAGAAGTGTTTGGTTCAAATGACTTGGGATAGAACCTAAGAGGTTTGATAGGCTCTTAGTTAGTTCCTAAAACCACTGATATAACGACTCGTATATTCTCGCATTATTTAAATGTATAATCATTAAATTATTAAATATATAAAATACGTGTATGGGTTTTGTCACCCGTGTGTTATTTTATTATTAGTTATGTATGGTTAGTGGTTTACGAGGATTATCTGTATAATTGATTGTTGAGCTGTATTGTCTCGTTATTACTTTTAAAAGTGGTTTTATGGAAGATTTATTTGCATAAATATTTGGATTGTTTCTAAAATTGTTTTTATGATTTTATAATTTCAATAATTATTTTTGGGATTTTATAGAATTTAGAAATCAATATTTCATCAATTATTTAGCCCTGTATGATTTTCTGATTGCATTTATTTGTAAAATCCGTATTTAATTCCAAAATTCTTCAAAAATTATGAAACTCATATTTATTTAAGTTTGGAATATTCCGAGAATTTTAAAGTTATTTTGGAAATTTTTGGGATTAATTTCACCCGCGCGTTGATTCGTTAAATTGTTAAAAGAGGGTATAAATTTGCATTTCAATAATTATTTTAAAATTATAAAAATTACGTTTTTATTTACTTCGGGATACTTCTAACATTTTAAGACCGTAATTTTCTGAAATTGTTTTATGTGCACCTCGGTTCCTTAATTTCGAATTGCGGGTTTGATGTGCGAATCAAAAATGTTTTAAAATTATGGAAATTATATTTTATTAGTCTTTAAATACTCTGAGAATTTTAAAGAGTATTTTTTAAAAAATTCGGTGTAGTTTTACTCGCAACTTAGTGCGTTAAATTTGTGAAATCCGGGTGCGTGTCTAATTAATTGATATATGTAAGCTTCTTATAATATTGTCAGATACGTGGCGGTAATTGGAAACTTCGGGAGATAAAAACAGACACACACGCGCGGTACCACCACCGCCTCCTTCATCTCTGTTTAATCTCTCCGATTTTCTCCCTTTAATCTCACTTATCTCTCGACCTCTCCCTTATATCCCTCTGTTCTCTCTCCCATGCCCGCTTCTTTCTCCCCTTTCTTTGCTCCGATCACCGCCTTATTCCATCCAATTCCGGTAAGCTACCGCCTAAACTCTGGTTGGCCTGGTAGTTTCGGTTTTGTATTTCTTGATCTTATATGTATACATACCCATGTGTGTATGGGTGTAAATATTAAGTGGTTGTGTTGCCTGTGTGTGCTGTTGTGCTATATTTCTGTTTCCGGCGATTTTTCGCTGCCGCTCCTGTGCGCATGTTGGGTGTCCTGTTCGTGTGGAAATTCGGTTGTTGTTTCGGCAGTAACCTAAAACTTGTTCGGTGATTTTCGATTTAATCCGATAATATGTTTTCGATGATGGCTTCTATGATTTTACGATTTAATAATCGATTGAATTATTCGGGTTTAAAAGAAAATGTATACATAATAAATGATTAGCGAAATTCCGACAGGAAACCCGTACGGGCACCGTCGAATTTATGTCGCCGTCAGCAATGAACTCGTTGAGCTGACGGATTATTGGCAATGATGATTCTTGAGCTAAATAACAATTTATAAATTTATTTTGTAATTTTCAAAATAAAAAGTGGTAGTTAAATAATACGTTTCGAGGTTATTTGGATTGTGAAGTTGGAATGATTGCCGGGTTGATTGGTTGATTGTTGTGTTTGACGTCGAATTGTTTTGACGGGTAGCTCGATAAACAATGGAGACGCTGCCCGATTTCCGGGAAATCGAACTACAGAAATACGGGAGCGTATCCGGTAATTATCGAGATGTCAAGCGAATATATAAATGCATATTTATTTCATACGAAACTTGATTGTACGATGTGATGAAATATTTTGCCTAAACCAATAACCCTATTTTCTAAAGCGACAAGTATATGTGTTTTTCCAAAAATGGATATCGAGTCAAGTTTTGAGTACATAAACCCTGATTGCTGTATGTATTATAATAGTACACATAAGTACGAGTCGGGATTTGTTATCGTTCGGGTAGAAGTGGTATTGAGGATATGTCAAGCATAGCTGGTCGTCTAACTTAGGGTATTTCGACTCTGTAGGTTCTAGTCAGAAAGCCCAAGAATTGGCGTTGGTCTAAAAATAGCCTAGTGGACAGTCGACGAGCTCAGTAAGGTTCCAATCGAAGGACCTGAGTGTTGAAGTCGAATCCAGGGTGATCTAGTGGTTAGACGATAAAGCCTGAGCGTCTGAGTCGGCTCAAAGTCAATCGATAATATTTGTAAACTTCTGCAAGGCAAGTACCCCTGACCATATCTTTATGGTTCAGTAATATATGAATAATTATTGATTTAAATTTATGTACTGGAACAGAATGTTTTAAGTTACGTATCCCTGGGTTCAAATTGTTTTGTTAAATTGTGTTTTAGGGGAAAAGTAACTTCTGAAAGTATTTATCTCTAAACCTTGAATAAAATGAAAATGTTTTTGAAAAGTGTGCTGTGATAGAATTGTTTTGAAAAGAGATAGGTAAGTGGTTTGGAAAACTGGATAAAGTTGATCAGATAATTGGATGAGTGTGCGCAAGGGCCCGTAACGGCCAGGAAGATAGCATAAGAGGCGAAGTGGTTGTGCACCCTATTATAACCACCAGCCCAGCGTGACAGGGACCTAGCTAGTCTCTGTGTTCTGGAACAAGTTTCATGGGATGGCCAAGAGAGTCGTCCTATGGAGATAGCCTAATCAGTTGTCTCACCAGGGATCATCCAATACTTTCATATCTGATCGAGATTTGTATGGTTCCCGTAATGGAACAAATGGTTTTGGGTCCCCGTAACGGGGTAAATGGTTTTATGGTTCCTGTAATAGAACGGAAGATTTGAAAATGAAAGTAGCCTGCTAAAATTGAACTCTGGTATTTACACAGCACAATTAATGAGATGTTTTATAGAGCATGCTAGCTATTGATATCCAGTTTTCATCGGTTTTCACCTGTTTTACTTGTTTTCTATAAACGAGTTATGATTTCTGTTCCCATAAATGTTTATCATAAACTATTTTGGTTATTATTCATATAGTGGTACTGCTGAGCAATTGATTGCTCACCCTTGCAAAATATTTTATATGTGTATTGCAGATACCTAGGAGATTCTTTCGTGGTAGTCGAAGTAGAGTTCCAGTTCCTTCCGTGGCAGGCTCCTCTGAGGTAGTTGTGTAAGACCAAAGCTGGTATGTTGAGTTGATGTATTAAGATAGTATTGTCAGGATTGTTTGTAGTAAGTTGGTTTTTTGAGGATTATAACCTAAATTATACTTAAACCTGGAAAAGATCTTGGTAAGAGGGGTCGTGTTTATGTTTTAACATTAAAATGGATTATGTCATGTTGGTTGTTGTATTGTGGATGACGTTAACTCCAAATCTTATTAGCTCAAAACAATTCAAGTTAGTCCAATACAGATAAACACTATAGAGGAAAGAGAGTGAACATTGTTCCAAACTTATAACACTCGCATACGATAATCAGTGTATAAGAAATATATCAGGATTTAATATCCAAAACAGAGTGTAAGCATAGCAAGATCATAAGAGTTACATACATGATCAACACATAAGTCATAAAATCAATCATTTATACCAAGAGTATATCCAGCAAGTATGCACCAATTGATTAGTCAAGACAAGACTGAACCAGTTAAAACTACTCCCAACATAATCATATCACAACTATCACTAGTCATGCTGCATATTTATGCTAGCACAAAATAAACAGAGTTATTCTAGCATGAACAGAGAATCAGAGTGACCAAGGAATCTGTTGTCAGAGTTACCTAGGGTCTGAAGCTCAAAAATCATATAGAATTCCACAGGAAACATGATTTAATCACACAAATATAAACAGAGTATTCAAGTTAGTTACATAGAATCTAAAGCAAGATCTAAGCCTATAAATCAGAGTTATGATAGAATCAAAAAAGAGATTACAGGATCTTAAATCAGATTGCAAATAAAATTGTGTGTGTGTGTGTGCTAAAATAAATATCAATATCATGAGTATTAGCATCATAGTAAACATATAGCATGTAAACATTCAAACAACACATATATAGCATCAAAAACTCTAACTTACTTACTACTAGCATATAACATATAAAGCATGGTAATCAGTTAGCTTCAAAACAAGTTTACAAACATGGATATTTATAATGAATATAGATATGTAAACTTACTTTCCCCTCATAGCATCATCATAGGGGTAGTGAAGTTTACCCGCACCAAATTACATTTGTTGATTTCTAATTAATTGGACAAATTCAACATGCCAAGTTCACTAACCAACTTATTGAAGGTAACTTCATCAAGTGGCTTCGTGAAAATGTCTGCAATTTGGTCCATTGTGGGAACATAATGAAGTTCCACAATATCATTCGTTATATGCTCTCGAATGAAATGATACCTTATATCAATATGTTTGGTCCTTGAATGCTGAACAGGATTGTTTGAGATTGCTATGGAACTTGTGTTGTCACAGTAGATAGGAATATTCTTCAAATCAAGTCCATAGTCTCGGAGTTGGTTTCCCATCCAAAGAATTTGAGAATAGCAGCTTCCAGCAGCAATGTATTCAGCTTCAATAGTAGATGTAGAAACTGAATGTTGCTTCTTACTAAACGAAGACACCAATCTTCTTCCAAGAAACTGACAGCTTCCTGAAGTAATCTTCCGATCAATCTTACAACCAGTGTAATCAGAATCTGTGTAGCCGATGAGATCAAAGCCCGTATCTTTAGGATACCAGATACCTAGATTAGGCATACCCTTCAGATATCTGAAAATTCTTTTGACGGCTATCATATGAGATTCCTTCGGATCAGCTTGGAACCGTGCACACAAGCATGTAGCAAACATAATATCTGGATGACTTGCAGTCAGGTAGAGTAATGATCCAATCATGCCTCGATAATAAGTGATATCCACCTTTTTACCAAACTTGTCTTGATCAAGTTTTGTGGCAGTTTCCATTGGAGTTTTAGCAGGTGTTGAATCTTCCAACTGATATTTCTTCAGAAGATCTTTGATGTACTTTGTTTGATAAATGAAGATACCATCTAATTTCTGACTCAATTGAAGTCCAAGGAAGAAGTTCAACTCACCCATCATACTCATCTCATACTTACTCTACATAAGCTTAGCAAACCTTGCACAAAGTGCATCATTCGTAGACCCAAATATAATCCCGTCAACCTAGACTTGCACAAGTATGGTATCATCTTTATGATTCTTATGGAACAGAGTTTTATCTATGACACCTCTAGTGAAACAATTTTCAAGTAGAAATTCTGAGAGAGTGTCATACCATGTTCTTGGCGCTTGCTTTAGACCATAAAGAGCCTTGAAGAGAAAATAGACAAAATCTTTAAACTCAGGATCTATGAAACCAGGGGGTTGCTCTACATAGACCTCTTCTTCAAGCTCACCATTCAGGAAAGCACTTTTCACATCCATCTGATATACCTTGAAGTTTGAATGTGCTGCAAATGCTAAGAACATCCTGATGGCTTCAAGTCTAACAACTGGTGCAAAGGTTTCATCTAGGTAATCCCTTCTTCTTAAGAATATCCATTAATAACCAGTCTCACCTTGTTCCTTGTTACAATTCCATCTTCATCAAGCTTATTTTTGAAAACCCATTTTGTGCCAATCACTGATTTGTCTTAAGGTCTGGGTACAAGCTTCCACACTTTTTGTCTTTCGAACTGATTGAGTTCCTCTTGCATAGCAATCACCCAATCAGGATCCAAAGAGCTTCACCTACTTTCTTTGGCTCCATTTGAGATAGAAACCCAGAATAGAAACATTCATTTGTTGTAGCTCTTCTAGTCTTGTCTCCACTTTCAGGATTATTAAGTATCAAGTTCTGAGGGTGGTCTTTACTCCATACTCTATGTCTTGGTAGACTATCCCTTGATCAGCATTTCCAAAATTGTGTTGAGTCTGACTACCGGATCCTTGTTCTTCTCCTTCTTCTGCTCCCCCTGAGTTGTTGCCAGCTTAATATCTAGAATCTGAAGCTTGAGGACTAGTCCCTGAGATAGTGTGTGTAATAACCCCAATTTTTTGAATTTTTGAAACCATGATGAATAGTAACTTTTGCTGATGATGCTGATTAAGGAAAATTATTAGACTACGCTATATAGGAGTGCTGTTATGGAAATTCTAAGATCATATTAGTATTCCATAAAGTATATAAGTGTATGTAAAGATCGTCTGAATCCAAATCCGAACACTTTGATTTTTCTCAAAAATCCACCAGATACCGACAGAATTGAGTATAAAGTAACATGATTAAAATGATTTTAATTCAAGGATTATAAGAGAGGATCATAAAAGGAATATAAAATATTGAGAAAGGTTAGGGGAACCCAAGTAATAAGAATCCCGGATATGATCCCTCAAACGACGAACGAGAACGAAAGTTATGTGAATCGTATAACAGATAAGCGGTCATTAGCCAAGTAATTAAGGGTTAATCAAAGAGGTTAGTGGATGATGATGTCATCACACAACAAAGGAAAGACAAGTGTAAAAAGATGACACAACCATGGTGACATAAGCATGACAAGTGAGATTGATTTGTTGGATGATTCTTGGCCAAGTAAAACTTACCATGGTAAATCTAAAAAGTAGCCAAGCCATAAAAAGAATAAACCAACTAATTCATTTCACAAAATAGCAAGTTGACTTTTTATTTCAAGTGCAAGAAGCTCTCGGCCTCCCCCCCCCCCATTTCAAGAAGAAGAAAATCAAAACTCAAGCTTCACTATATCATAAATCAAGATGTTAGTCACTATATCTCCTATATTTCATAACTAAAAAGAGCAAGTAGTTTGAGTGCTTGAATCCAAGGTTTGCTAGCTCTAATAAATCATTTTAGTTTAGGGTGAATAGTAACTTTCAAGAACAAACTTTTGATTCTTGATTTTAATTGTAAGGACAAGGTAGCTTAAGCATAGATCAAGGCTTCCATGGGCATTCCAAGGATCTTTTATTGATTAAAAGCTTCAATAAGGTATAAAACTTCAAACCCTAACTTTACATTTGAGTATTAGGAATGGTTTTGATTGTTATAGTAAATGAGAAGCATGATGTTTGTGTGTTTAAAGTTTAGATTGGATTTGTAGTGATTTGGATGGTGGAATCTTGTTTATAGTTAATGAAACTTAAGTATAGTTAGTAGTTCATATTTATGGTTGAATTGAAGGGTTTTTAGCACATAAACGCAGCGAAAATGTAAATTTAAATCTTAAAAAAAATCGAAACCCTCCACAGGATCCATCTGAAAAATAATATTTAATTCGTAGTTCAGTATGTTTACCTTAAGAAGCTTTACGTTAATGGAAAGATGGAGGTCTTTAATTGCTATCCAAAAATGATGAACGGCGATCCTTAGCAGCTCCTCCTAAAGTGTGAAGCACTCCACCAGTATCCACCAAGAAAATGATGTAATGAAGGAGGAGGAGATGGAGAGAATTAGGGTTTTGTAAATCTTTTTGGTTTAGGCAAAAATAGAGTCTATAATAGTATATTTATAGGCAAAATTTTTAGCTAAAAATTTTCCCATAAAATATTATTATTATTAACCCTTTATTATTCTCACTAATAATTAAAACACCTTTTAATTATTAATCCTTTTTCTAAACTCTTTAGAAATAATTCTCTCACTTGATTTAATTTCCAAAATTAAATTCTTAATTAATAATATTAAGAACCTTTTCTTAATTAATTTATAATCAATTAAATCTCATTTAATCAATTATTAAATTTGCCAATTAATTATTTATTTCATAAATAAATAATTATCAGCCATTATTAATTAATTCCTCCACCATTAAATCATTCTCTTTTATGGTGTGACCTTGTAGGTTCAATATTAAGCCGGTAGTAGAAATAAATAATAATAAAACTATTTTATCATTATTTATATAAATTCTCTAATTTATTAAATATGATTAATTAATTAATCATATTTATTCTACATCGTGAGGGATACTTCTCAGCATATCGCGACTATCCGGATAATACGAATTCACTGCTTAGAATACCAAGAACCTATTCAGTGAGTAGTTACCGTACAATTAATTCCTTCTACCCTGCAATGTCACGATTAAATACAAGGCATGGAACTTGTGTCAAACCTATCTCATTTAATCACTTGCTTTCCCATTCACTATGCTTAGTTCTATTTAATGTAAATTAGAAACTCCTTTCTAATTTCATTCACTCTGGCCAGAGATTCCTGAACTAACATAAGTGGATCAGCATTGAACATTGTCTTCCTTCACTGGAAGGGGTAGATCCTTTACTCATCATTCACTATCTTCGTGTACAAATTCCTATACCCAGTAGAGCCCTTATAATTGTCCCTTGAGACTAAGAACTAAACCAAAGCACAGTTCAGTGTACACAAGATGACTATGATGACCTCAAGTCTGAGGATACTTGTACAACTATCACTATGTGAACAACTGCTGACACGTGAGTCAACTCCATCAGTTGTTCAGCTGTATGAGTCATGTTCAGTGAACTTATTCTATAATAAGCACCTACATACTAGCTATAGTGTCACCACACAAATGTCTATGAGAACAGACATCCTTCATAATGAAGCAAGCATAGTATGTACCGATCTTTGCGGATTATTAATTACCAGTTAGTAATCCTACGACCAGGAACTATTTAAGTTTAGAGTTATCATCTTTTAGGTCTCATTATTATGATCTCATCACAATCCATAAAAAGCTTTACTCTAAACTCTGGTATATCTTATTTAAACATTTAAATAGATAGAGCCCGCAATAAAAACAAAACAAGTCTTTTATTAATATCAATGAAATTAAAACAGATTACATAAAAGTTATTCCTAAATCCTCATACATGATTGGACTTAGGATATATCTCTTTCAATCTCCCACTTGTACTAAAGCCAATCACTCTGGAATCTAATACCCATCTTGTCTTTATGACGATCAAAGTGACTCTGAGAAAGTAGCTTTGTGAGTGGGTCTGCTACGTTGTTATGTGTGTCAACTCTCCTGCTTCCGTTGTGGAGTCAGTCGTTGTAGACTGTTTGGAACTCTTCCAACTAATCGCACCACCATTCAGAGTAAACACGTACCCTGACATGGATTTGCTATCACTTTCTGATTGAAAACTAGAGTTAGTATAACCCTCTATTTTCAACTCAGATTCACCACCAAAAATAAGAAAAATGTCCTGAGTCCTTCGCAAGTACTTAAGGATGTTTTTCACTGCTTTCCAGTGGTCTTCACCTGGATTGGACTGATATCTGCTCGTCACACTAATTGAATAAGCAACATCAGGCCTTGTACACAACATCACGTACATGATAGATCCTATTGTTGAAGCATAAGGAATCTTACTCATACGCTCTCTTTCCTCAGGTGTCTTAGGAGACATTTTTTCGGAAAGGGACACTCCATGGCTCATTGGTATGAGACCTCTTTTGGAGTTTTCCATGCTAAACCTTTTAAGCACTTTCTGGATGTATGTACCCTGGGTAAGACCTATCATTCTTCTAGATCTATCTCTATAGATCTTCATACCGAGAATGTAGGATGCTTCTCCCAAGTCCTTCATGGTGAAGTTCTTATTGATAGCCATACTTTGACTGATTGTAGCATCGGTATATCATTTCCTACAAGAAGTATGTCATCCACATACAATACAAGAAATGTTACCGCGCTCCCACTAACCTTCTTGTAGACACATGGTTCATCTATGTTTTTGATAAAACCAAACTCTTTGGTTGTCTCATCAAAACGGATGTTCCATCTACGAGAAGCTTGCCTTAAACCATATATGGTTCGCAATAGCTTACACACTAGGTGTTCATTTCCCTTGGAAAGAAAACCCTCTGGCTGTGTCATATACACTTCCTCCTTAAGTTCCCCATTGAGGAAGGCCATTTTCACGTCCATTTGCCAGATCTCATAGTCGTAGTAAGTAGCAATCGCAAGCAAAATCCGAATTGATTTTAACAGGGCTACAGGCGAAAAAGTTTCATCAAAGTCAATCCCTTGCCTTTGTTTGAATCCTTTTGCCACGAGCCTGGCCTTATAGGTCTCCACCTGGCCATCTGCTCCAATCTTTCTTTTGTATACCCACTTGCACCCAATAGGCTTAACACCTTCAGGCGCCTCAACCAGAGTCCATACTTGGTTGGTATACATAGATTCCATTTCAGATTTCATGGTACTATGCCATTTCTCTGAGTCAACACTACTCATAGCCTCATTATATGTCACAGGGTTGTCATCATCAATGATTGACAACTCATTGTCATTCTCAATTACAAGGCCATAATACCTCTCAGGTTGGCGAGACACTCTCCCTGTCCTATGAATGGGCTGTTCCACAGAAGGTTGTTCAATCTGAACAGGTGTTTCCACTTGATCCGTAGTAGTTTGGGCTTCTTGAACTTCATCAAGTTCAATTTTGCTCCCACTGTTTCCTTCAAGGATAAACTCCTTTTTCAAGAAGGTAGCATGTCTGGAGACAAAAACCCGATGATCGGTGTAAAAGTAATACCCCAAAGTCTCTTTAGGATATCCCACAAAATTACATTTTACGGATCGAGATTCCAGCTTATCTGGGTCAACTTTCTTGACATAAGCTGGACATCCTCAAATCTTAACGTGTTTAAGACTCGGTTTCCTTTCTTTCCATATCTCATATGGTGTTTGAGGAACAGATTTGGAAGGCACCTTATTCAGTAAATATGCTGAGGTTTCCAATGCATAACCCCATAGGAATACTAGAAGATTCGCATAGCTCGTCATGGACCGAACCATGTCTAACAAAGTTTGATTTCTCCTTTCAGATACCCCATTTAACTGTGGAGTATATGGAGGAGTCCACTGGGAGACTATACCATTTTCTTTGAGATAATCTAGAAACTCTCCATTCAAGTATTCACCACCTCGATCTGATCGAAGATTTATACTACTGTGTTTGGTTTGTTTCTCCACTTCATGTTTATATTTTTTGAACTTTTCAAAGGCTTCAGACTTGTGTTTCATCAAATACACATATCCGAATCTAGATCTATCATCTATGAAAGTAATGAAGTACGAAAATCCACCCATGGCTTGCGTAGACATTGGTCCACATACATCTGTGTGTACCAGTCATAGCAAATCTACAGCCCTCTCTCCATGTCCACTAAATGGAGATTTGGTCATTTTACCCAATAGATAAGACTCGCATGTAGGATATGATTCAAAATCAAAGGGGTCAAGTAACCCTTCCTTATGCAATATCCGCAGTCTATTTTCACTAATATGACCTAGCCTACAGTGCCATAAATAGGTCAGATTTTCATCATCTCATTTTCTTTTATTAGTTTGTTCAATCTGAAGTAAATCATGCTCTACATCACATACATACAGACCATTATTTAAAATGCCACGTCCAAAAAGAACATTATCTCTAAGGATAGAACATTCATTATTCTTAATAATAAATGAAAAACCATCCACATCCAACATAGGAATAGAAACAATATTCCTCACAATAGAGGGAACGTAATAACAATTATTCAAAATAATAGTCTTGCCCGTAGGCATATGTAAACTAAATGATCCTACAGATATGGCCGTAACCCTTGCTCCATTGCCCATACGTAGAATCACCTCATCTTTTTCAAGAGTCCTACTTCTCTTTAGTCCTTGCAACGAATTACAAATATGAGAACCACAGGCGGTATCTAATACCCAAGTAGAAATTTGACCTAGTGACATATTAACTTCGATCATGAACATGCCTGAATCAGAAGCGGTAGTCTTACTACCCTTCTTCTTCTTCAATTCTACAAGGTAAACCTTGCAGTTCCTCTTCCAGTGCCCCAACTTGTTACAGTGAAAACAAACAGCTAAATTAGGACCAGTTAACTTGTGAGCATCTAGTATGCTCCGGAATGATAGTGCAGAAGACATGACGAATATAGTAAATCTGTAAATGATAAACACATAACAACACTTAGCAAATATTCAATTTCATTTCAAAACACTATATGAATCGGGTCTTTATTCATAAGTGTCTCCCACTAGTTTATCTAATTTATTCAACCCCCTAAGTGAAAATTAAGCATTCATAATGCTAGTGGGAATAGGGATCCTACATTCCATCACACAACCTCGGCTGTGGCATGAAACGTCATGTGATGTTCAATAGGCAGATAACTCTTGTCAATTACATCTTATGTTATTCCCTAATATAAGTTTAGCCTCTTGAATAATTGAGTCACGGCTGTGGCATGACAAACTCAATATTCTAAGTCAAGTCTAACCCAACATTTCGTACAATTGAATCAGTCTCCAACGGCCCACGGCTGTAGCACGTACCGACCTTTAGATTCTAATTCAATGTACACATCTCTATGTAATAGACAAGTATTTCTTATTTCGAAATCAAAGCCCTCGGCTATAGCACGAAATGACAATGATTTAAAAATAAGAACCACTTTCTACCATGTTGGAAGGCTATGACCGACACAAGCCCGTTGTGTCATTGGCCAATTACTACTTGATATTATTTAATTTTAGAGGGATTATATTACGTTACAATCATAATCATATTATAAAGAGATTCTTCCTTTTAAATTAAATATTTCAAATCAATAATCGATAATCAGATGATTCCCAGATCAGGTGGTGCATTGTTAAGAGGCGTCACTTAATAACCCTTTCTTACAGATAGAAATCTGTTGTTGACAGAATCATCCTTTCTCTCAATATTGAAAATTCATATTCAATTACGTGTTTCATAAACACAAGAATCTCATGATCGTATTCATAATATTTATTGTTAAGGCAAGAAACGATTCCTATTCTAGATTTTCTAGAGCACGCCTTATATTGATTTAAGTTCACCTAAATCTATCATCGCATTATAAACATAGGCATATATCTCATATATAAAATTAAATAAACAAGTAAATGTAAAGTGCAATAAAGTAAATGTGTTCGGTTATGGCCCCATCCTATGTGATCTTTATCAAGCTCATGATAAAGATCAACGTCAATTTAATATGGTGATGGAAATAAATACAACTACTTATTACATAAGTCTTCTTCTTTGTTTAGACTTCTTGTATGCCTCGTCTTCTTCTTTGTATCACCTCCATTGGATAGCCTTTTTGAGTCTTAAATTACATTACATGATTGAAATTAAAACTAATCTAATGAACTTACAAGAATAACTCGAGTTACATTCAAGATTTATGATTACAAAGATTGACGACATGCAAGTCGTATTTAAAACCAAAACCAAAACCATTACACTAAGGTCGAAAGGTCATAACCATCCACCATGCTCATACAACACATAAAAGCATGTCAAAACACATAATCTGATCTTAACATATCATATTATCCATGATCTAATCATAAAAAGAAAATATGACAAAAATCAGAAAAATCAGAATCAAATCAGAAAACAATAATCACTGTTTACGGGCAGTAAACAACGTCAAACGCCTTACAGATGAGTCGTTGATAGCTTTAGCTATCAGTTTTGTTCAGACGCTCATTTACCTATGGAATAGGGTATTCGTTTGCGTAAATCGGACACCAGACCCGGATTTCAGCAAATCTGCAGCAGCCAATTCAGAATCCGTATCTAATATGATTCTCATAATTAGAACAAACATAAATCATGTATATATCAGCATATATACAGATTACATAATCATCTTATGATTATACAACTCACATGAATATCATATATTCAAAACCATACATATATAAGCATATTATATCAACATCAAATCATGGCGAATCACGTACATGCTCATATATCGAAAACAGTTAAACACATAAACGAATTAAAAACTTTTCGCAAGTAGCTCTGATGCCATTGAAGGGTTTTTAGCACATAAATGCAGCGAAAACATAAATTTAAATCTTAAAAAAACTCCGCAGGATCCATGCGAAAAATAATATTTAATTCGTAGTTCAGTATGTTTATCTTAAGAAGCTTTACGTTAATGGAAAGATGGAGGTCTTTAATGGCGATCCAAAAACGATGAACGGAGATCCTTAGCAGCTGCTCCTCAAGTGTGAAGCACTCCACCAGTATCCACCAAGAAAATGATGTAATGAAGGAGGAGGAGATGGAGAGAATTAGGGTTTTGTAAATCTTTTTGGTTTAGGCAAAAATAGAGTCTATAATAGTATATTTATAGGCAAAATTTTCAGCTGAAAATTTTGCCATAAAATATTATTATTATTAACCCTTTATTATTCTCACTAATAATTAAAATACCTTTTAATTATTAATCCTTTTTCTAAACTCTTTAGAAATAATTCTCTCACTTGATTTAATTTCCAAAATTAAATTCTTAATTAATAATATTAAGAATCTTTTCTTAATTAATTTATAATCAATTAAATCTCATTTAATCAATTATTAAATTTGCCAATTAATTATTTATTTCATAAATAAATAATTATCAGCCATTATTAATTAATTCCTCCACGATTAAATCATTCTCTTTTATGGTGTGACCCTGTAGGTTCAATATTAAGCCGGTAGTAGAAATAAATAATAATAAAACTATTTTATCATTATTTATATAAATTCTCTAATTCATTAAATATGATTAATTAATTAATCATATTTATTCTACATAGTGAGGGATACTTCTCAGCATATCGCGACTATCCGAATAATACGAATTAACTGCTTAGAATACCAAGAACCTATTCAGTGAGTAGTTACCGTACAATTAATTTCTTCTACCCTGCAATGTCAAGATTAAATACAAGGCATGGAACTTGTGTCAAGCCTATCTCATTTAATCACTTGCTTTCCCATTCACTATGTTTAGTTCTATTTAATGTAAATTAGAAACTCCTTTCTAATTTCATTCACTCTGGCCAGAGATTCCTGAACTAACATAAGTGGATCAGCATTGAACATTCTCTTCCTTCACTGGAAGGGGTAGATCCTTTATTGATCATACACTATCTTCGTGTACAAATTCCTATACCCAGGAGAGCCCTTATAATTGTCCCTTGAGACAAAGAACTAAACCAAAGCATAGTTCAGTGTACACAAGATGACTGTGATGACCTCAAGTCTAAGGATACTTGTACAACTATCACTATGTGAACAACTGCTGACATATGAGTGAACTCCATCAGTTGTTCAGCTGTGTGAGTCATATTCAGTGAACTTATTCTATAATAAGCACCTACATACTAGCTATAGTGTTACCACACAAATGTCTATGAGAACAGACATCCTTCATAATGAAGCAAGCATAGTATGTACCGATCTTTGCGAATTATTAATTATCAGTTAGTAATCCTACGACCAGAAACTATTTAAGTTTAGAGTTATCATCTTTTAGGTCTCATTATTATGATCTCATCATAATCCATAAAAAGCTTTACTCTAAACTGTGGTATATCTTATTTAAACATTTAAATAGATAGAGCCCGCAATAAAAACAAAACAAGTCTTTTATTAATATCAATGAAATCAAAACAGATTACATAAAAGTTATTCCTAAATCCTCATACATGATTGGACTTAGGACATATCTCTTTCATGAATGAATTAGAAAATCTTGAGGTTTGGGACTGATGTAGTAAGGTTTGGGTGAAATTTGGTTGTATTTGTGGTTGTGAGTTGAATTGTGGTTGTTTGGAGTGGTTTAAAACTTGGTAATCGCGTAAACATAGCCGTCGTAATGCCCGTTTTTATTCAACTGCTTGTTCTTAGTGTTCAGGATAGAAATCCCAATAACCAATATGTAACTTTACCATGTTTAGCTAGAGCGTGTCGTAAGCTTCATTTTGATATATTGTTCGCTTGGTTCCGATGTACGGTTTAAGGAGAAACGACCGTTTTAAGTAACAGCATTTCGCGAACGTACCATTACCCCTCGCTTTACTTTGAAACCTTGGTTAAGGTCCTTAAATGACTAACTAGAGTATGAAACAATTATGTAAGGTGGGTTAGGAAGTTGGTAGAGTATTCGCGAAAGAGTCGCCTTAAAATTCGTAACGGTTAATTTATTAAAATTAGTGGAGCTGAGGGTACGCGAGCGATTAATGCAAATTGTTAAGCGTATAAGCGACCATAAGCGACCGTTAGGGTATGAGTGAGTTTTGACTAGTTTCTTAAGCGACCGTGGTCTAATTCCGGCTTATGTTGTTCATAGGTTACCGGACCCACTCTAAGCTTAAGACTACCCCGAAATACTCAGGCAAGTTTTCTACCTGTTATACTGTTGTTGTGATGTAAATATATTGTTGCATTATCTTGAGATAAGTGCATAGTTGTTATTAGAAAATTTTGTGATATATTGGAGCATGTTGATATGGTATACATATGCATGTTATGAAATCTTGATATTTTATTATGAATTCAAATGCTTATAAACTGCATAATACCTATGCTAGAGATAAGCAGTAGTTGCATATACCCTTAGTATAGGGGACCCAAAGGTGAATATTTTTCTAAACCGGGAGTCGATGTTCCCGAGTATAATATATATATATATATATATATTTATATATATATATAGTTTTCTATAACTATTAATTGAATAAGGTACATTCGATAGTTTTGAATAATAATCAAACTTATTTTTGATTATTCAAATAAGGATCGTACTTTCGTATAAGCATATCTTTTGTTATTTATTATTCGTTTCAAGTATAAGTTTTAAAACTTCTACTTCAATTATTTTATAAAGACTATCCTTTATGGGAATATTATTTAAATAATAATATTCAGATAGTTTCTAATATATCGGGGCTGATTTATTTTATTAAATCAGCATTACTCCAAATATTCTTAAAAATGTTTTTGAGTCTTCAAAATGATTTTAAAAGTTAGAGCGAATCCCAAAAACTCATTTTCAAGTTTAAGATCTTCCTTTTGAAGGGGACTTGAATACTCGCTCAAAAATCTAAGGGATCCGGCTCTGTGGTGTATTTTATATTCGCAACGAGGTTACTGTTTTGAGAAAACAATTTGATTACTTGCCCAATGTTCGGGAAGTAAGTCCATCTAATTGAGTCGGCATAAGCGACAGGCCGGGGTACGGTCTATGAAGGTGTAAGAGGCTGGGTGACAGTCCATCCATGCGTGAGTGGCCGGGTAACGGTCTAGCGCGATGTCCTAATACGGCCAGGGTGATGACCGGCGAGGAATTCATCCATCTACAGTAGAAAAGGTTACTTAATTGGTATTTTTGCCTGATCAGCAAGATATCGAGTTTACGCCAAAGTTTCTTCTTTCCAAAATTCTTGGGAATGACAACTCTGCTTATACTTCCATAGAAAGGTGTATGAAATGTATATATATAGGTGTATATATATATATCTGGACTTAATGAAGTATCTCGTAACTTCATTCTTTCAAATGATATTTCAAAGATTGAATCTATTCAAGTCTTATCTTATAGTCTCATCTATGTGATGAACTTTTAAAACTGATTATACCCTGAACGGTGGTAGTTCAAGTAGTATTCGGAAAATATATAAGTATATTCGAGTGTTTCGTGACTTCATATTGTCAACTTATATCTGGTTAATGATTATCTTATGCATGACAAAGATTTTCAGAAAAATGTTGAGACAATGTTAGATATATGAGATCACCTTGCAACGATATTTATATACAGTTATAAACTGAAACTCTGTGTATATTATGCATGGAAGAGGATTTCAAAGATTTTCAAAAGTATATATATATACATATATACTGAATATTTTGTGACGTGGTCGCGTTACGATATCAAACTTGGTTCATTTCTTCTTGACCAAGACTTTCATGAGTACTATGAGAATGCTCATATATTGTAAATTATTATACATATTATTTCGGTGGGCTTGTAGCTCACCCTTGCTTTCTTCTTTCATCACACAACAACAGATAGACAAGATGAACAGGACCAAGCTCCCAATTCGTGAGCGGATAGGAAACATTCCGCAGTTTCCTGTAGGCGTTGATGTCGTTGTAGCTGAGGTAGGAACTACCAATAGGCTAGGCTTTCAACTTTTGATGTACTAGACTTATGTATATTTATGACTTGTGATAATGGCAAAGAATATGTAAATTTATTCAGAAACCCTTTTAAGGTGTAATGGTTTATAATTGTGGAATAAAATGACTTGTGTTATTTTTGGTATTCATCTCTGAGACTATAACTTGTGGAGTGTGTGTATATTATGGGGTCACAGTGCGTAATAGTTGGTTGTTTATTAAGATTAAGTGTTACTAAGGAAAATGGAACTCGTGACAACCCGGATCCCCGACCCCGGATTTGGGGGTGTTACAGAAATGGTATCAGAGCAAAGCGTTATAAACCTTAGAGATGATGCGTCATTAAAATGATAAGTTCACTAAGATAATAAGAACTCTTGCCAAGTTCATAGTCGGACTACCTAATGTAGTACTGACAGTTAAAACCCTTATGGGAACCCTTATAAATATCGTGATAGAAGCATAGTTCACTATCGTATATGGTAGCAGGACTCCAAACCCTGAGGTTGAGGAGCAACAACGCGATGATGTTTTATTACTTATTGGAGATCAGATTATAGATCCGATAGAGCGTCCTAACACGGGACCGGATGATGTTCATATTGAGGATGTAGCGGTTGAGGATGTTGTCCTAGAAGGGATTATTGCTGAGGAGGATCCCGTGGAGGATCCTGACAAGAATGAATAAAGGACCACTGAGGAATTGATGATCACGGTTAGGGCGACTACCAGAGGTAGGATTGGCCGGTCACTACCGGAGGTTCGTTCTAGTTTATAAAGATAGTAGCCCCTTTAATGCGGCTTACTCGTAAGACTGAGAAGTTCGAATGGACAGAGAAATGCGAGAACAACTTTTAAGAACTGAAGCAAAGATTGGTGAAGGCCCCTATGTTGGCGTTGCCGGATGGAAAAGGAGATTTTGTGATGTGTAGTGACTCTTCGCATAAGGAATTAGGTGTTAGGAACCACGGACTTAGGGTGTTACTACATTTTACGATAAAGATTACGAAAAGAGGATTACCTTGTTAATGGTTGATTCCACGCTCTTCTATTGTATTCCCAAATTCCCTTGAGCGAAGTGTGGCCTCCGTCTTCTCAAGTTATCCTCTCTTCTTGATCCTTGGTGGCTACAATATGTTTTCACACAATTCCAAGCAAGAAGAGAATAAGAATATATATAGGCTACAATAGGGACCATGGATAATTAGGTTGGGCCTTCTAATTACATCTTGAGCCTAGCCCAATGTAATTAAATATTAATTTCATCCACTAAAGAATTAATATTTGCACTACCTTTCCTAATACCGTAATTTAATTAATTCGGTTCCAATATTATTTGCTTATTAAATTCCCCATGTTTAAAATATCATATGTCCATTAATTAAATAAATTACTGATAATTTATTTAATTAATATCTTTTATCCTTGATCATCCACTCAACCTTTATTTAATTATGCCAGAATAAATTCCACCTGCAGGGTTTCACATAATTAAATCTTTTTGAGCTTTCAATGGGACATCATTAACCCAAATATTATCAGGACATGGATTCCTTCAATAAATAATATCCACCATGTATATAATTCCATCACCCAAAATATAATGATATAATTCAAAAGAATTATTTCATATATAAATCAAAGCATGTAAATAATATACACGTGTCAATTACTATTTCTGGATTAAGAACCTAAGCATTAATAATAATATAGAATCTTAGTTCTCCTTCTTAATCAGTATTAAGGGAGCAATTCTAAATTTGATCCTGTTCAATATACACAAAATATACTAGCATTATTTATTAGTCAATATAAACTAATCTAAATAATACTACAGCCATACCAGTGGATTGTCCAACACCACCTGTGCTGTGAACCTTATTATATTATATAACCGTATTTAACAATCTAATATTCTGTATCCCATTTGATACTAGATTGTTCACAATATATAATATTAGACAACATGTAAACATTCAAATGATTCTCAAATAAACTGGCCAGAAATAAATGTACATACTTTAAATAAATATTTTCAGTATACACTAACAATCTCCCACTTATACTCAAAATATTCTATGTGTACATCAGTGTTTATTTAATCCACTATTACATAAAAATCTATGTGTCCATCCATCTGACTCCTATCGCTTCCACATGCTTGTCAAAAACCTTGGTTGGCAAGCTCTTTGTGAAAGGATCTGCTCGGTTGTCTTCTGATGATATGTGAGCCACAACTATATCCCCTCACTTTACGATTCCTCGTATGAGATGATACTTACGTTCAATATATTTAGCTGCTTTGTGGTCCCGCGGTTCCTTTGAATTTGCCACAGCACCGGTGTTATCACAATACACCGTCAAGCTCCTAGGCAAATTAGGTACCACATCTAAGTCCAAAAGGAAGTTCCTGAACCATACAGCCTCCTTGGCAGCCTCAGAGGCCGCCACGTACTCGGCCTCCATGGTGGAGTCTGTAATGCATTTCTGCTTTACACTCCTCCATATAACGGCTCCACCTCCCAAAGTAAAAACATATCCCGAGGTTGATTTCATCTTATCCCTATCTGAATGGAAATCTGAATCAGTATATCCCAAAGGAAATAGATCTGAGGCCTTGTAAATTAACATATACTCCTTAGTCCTTCTCAGGTACTTGAGTATAGTTTTTACTGCACTCCAATGTTCCTGACCTGGGTTCGACTGATATCTCTTAACCATGCCTACAGCAAAGCAGATGTCAGGCCTCGTACATAACATAGCATACATTAAGCTTCCATATGCTGAAATTAAGCTTCCATATGCTGAAGCATAAGGAACTGCTTTCATGCTCTCTATATCCTTAGGTGTCGAAGGACACTGCTTCTTAGATAGAGCAACTCCATGCTTAAAAGGTAGAAAACCTTTCTTGGAGTTCTGCATGTTAAAACGAGCTAATACTTCATCAATGTAGGGCTCTTGAGATAAAGCCAACATCCTTTTCTTGCGATCCCTTATAACTTTGATCCCAAGGATGTATGCAGCTTCACCTAAGTCCTTCATGTCAAATTGTTTGAACAACCATGCCTTTACTGATGACAACATCTCAACATTGTTTCCAATGAGTAAAATATCATCTACATATAGTATTTGAAAAACCACTGCATTACCTTCACTTCTCTTATACACGCACGATTCGCTTGGACTTTGATCAAATCCATATGACTGGACTGCCTGATCAAAATGAATTTTCCAGTCTCTAGAAGCTTGTTTAAGTCCATAAATAGACCTCTTAAGCTTACATACCAGATGCTCTTGGCCTTCCTTAATGAATCCTTTTGGTTGCTACATATAGATGGTTTCTTCAAGACTTCCATTAAGAAAAGCTGTCTTGACATCCATTTGCCAAATCTCATAATCGAGATGAGCTGCTATAGATAAAAGAATACGGATTGACTTAAGCATGACTACCGGTGAAAAGGTTTCCTCATAATCGATACCTTCTTTCTGAGTATACCCTTTTGCAACAAGTCTTGCTTTCCAGGCTTTCACCTTTTTATCTAATCCCCTCTTTTTCTTGTAGATCCACTTACATCCAATAGGTTTTATACCTTTGGGTGGTTCCACGAGCTCCCAGACCTGATTAGAATACATTGATTCTATCTCAGATTACATCGCCTTTTGCCAAAGATCTGCATCTTTGTCTTGTGCTGCCTCTTCGTATGTACGGGGATCATCATCATGTTCACCAGAGACCAAGTCTGAAGACTCTCCCAAAAACATGAATCTATCAGGCTGTTGAACAACCCTCCCACTATGACGAGGCACTGGTGCGGTATTAGTGACAGGTTGTACATTATGTTGTGGTTGTTCTACTTGTACTACAGCTTCATGGGTATTATTTGTCCCTCCCACTAGTTCCTCTAAAATGACACTACTCATGGGTTTGTGATTCATTATATATTCCTCCTCTAAGAATCTTGCATTGGTGCTAACAATGACATCCCGATTCTTCGGACTATAAAATAAATATCCTTTCGTTCCCATGGGGTAGCCTACAAACAACCTTACTTCTGTACGAGATTCTAACTTAGTCGCGTTCTTGTTCAGCACATGTGCTGGACAACCCCATATTCAAATATGTCTTAGACTCGGTTTATCCCCGGTCCACAATTCTAAGGGGGTTTTAGGAACCGACTTAGAAGGTACTAAGTTCAGAAGATAAGCTGTTGTCTCTAAGGCATGTCCCCAAAACGACTTGGGTAAATCCGAATAACTCATCATCGATCTAACACTCTCTAAAAGAGTCCGGTTCCTTCTCTCTGCTACACCGTTCTGCTGGGGTGTGCCTGGTGCACTTAACTGGGATTCTATCCCATTTTCTGATAAATATTCCCTAAATTCTCCAAGCAAGTATTCGCCACCACGATCTGATCATAGTGACTTGATACTTTTATTAAGTCGCTTCTCCGTTTTAGCTTTGTACTCTTTGAACTTATCAAAGCACTCAGACTTACGGTGCAACAAATAAACGTACCCATATCTAGAATAATCATCAATGAAAGTGACGAAATATTCATAACCACCTCTTGCTTGGATATTCATAGGTCCACATAAATCAGAGTGAACCAATTCTAACAGTTGTTTGGCTCTATTCCCTTTTGCCTTGAAAGGCCTATTACTCATTTTACCTTCCAAGCAGGATTCACAAACTGGAAATGGCTCCACTGCCAATGAGCTTAAAGGCCCGTCTACTACCAGTCTTTGAATCCTCCTCAAGTTAATATGACCTAATCTCAAGTGCCAAAGATATGTTTGGTTCAAACTAGAAGGGTCCTTTCTTTTAGTAGAGTTAGAAGATGTGTTTTTCAATTCCCTAAATTGCAGTTGCAGTGCAGGTTGACTAGGATTAATTATATACAAATTGTCTTGCAATGTACCAGAACATATAATTCGTTTATTCATCATAATAGAAACATTACGATCCAAACAAACATTATAACCATCCAAAGCAAGTTTAGAAACCGAAATTAAATTCCTTCTAAAAGAAGGTACATAAAGACAATTGTTCAAAACCAAAATCCTATCAGAACCAAAAGATAAATGAATAACTCCTACTGCAACTACTGCTACTTTCGTAGCATCTCCCACGAACACGTATATCTCACCATCTCTAAGCATTCTGGATAGTTGGAACCCCTGCATAGAATTACAAACATGATCAGTGGCTCCTGTATCTACACACCAAGTGCTCGTAGATATAGCTGCTATAAATGTTTCTGTAACTAGAGAAAGAGACATACCAGTATTGTTTATCTTCTTAGGAAGAGGACAATCCTGTTTCCAGTGACCTGACTGTTTGCATCTAAAGCACTTTCCCTTAGGCTTTTTCACACCACCCTGAACTCCCACTGCCTTCACAGCTTTCTGTGTCTGAGCCTTTTTCTTCTTCTTAATACCTTTCGGCTTAGAGGAAGAACCTTTCTCAGCCACATTCACTTGAACACTCTGCCAAAATAATCCTTCAGCTGCCTGAAGTTCTGTCAGCAGTTCCGCGAGACTATACTGCCTCTTGTTCATGTTGTAATTCAAGCGGAACTGCTCAAAACTCTTGGACAAGCTCATAAGGATAATGTCAATCTGGGTTTCCCCGTCAAGTTCAGCACCAAGGATCTCTACCTCATTCAGATGCGACATCATCTTGAGAACATGATCCCTTACAGGTGTGCCTTCAGCCATCTGAGTGTTCATTAAAGCCTCATGGCTACTTGCCTAGCAGCCCTATTCTGATCTCCAAAAAGTTCCTTGAGATTAAAGAGCATATCCGAAGCAATGGCCATAGACTGATACTGATGCTGCAAAACACCCGACATTGCTGCCAGAATGTAACATCGCGATATCTCATCAGCCTTAATCCACCGTTTATAATACTCTTTCTCATCTTCAGGAGCATCAGCAGCAGGCTGTTCAGGCTTGGGTTCATAAGTGCAAAACTTGTACTCCTCAGCAGTCAACACAATATCCAAATTTCGTTTCCATTCAATATAGTTAGGTCCAGTAAGTTTGTTATCCTTAAGTATGGTGAATAGTGGATTAAAGCCCATTTTATCCTGAGAATCATGCATAAAAACATCACATAAATAAGGGTGCATTAATTATTAAGATCTAAATTATTAAAATTTAATGCACTAACATCTAAACACCATAAGCTTCTGGTACGCCACGATGTGTGACATGTATACCACCTAATTTTGTTTAAATCTTACTTCGGTCCTATTACTAAACAATATGCCACGTTGGGGTGGACTATATTATTTTTCATAGCTAAGTGTATACCATCATCAAATCTTAAATTATTCGAAATCTATGGAACTTGGTACGCCACGATGGGTGGCGTGTATACCTTCCAATATTCGTAATTTTGCCTTGAATAGAATACTTCAATTCAATATTCATCAATGGTTTGATTTCTAGGTAGTGGAGGAGTCACATCGGTCTCGCTTAAAACCCACATCCTTACAAGTTCGATGAACCCGTTTTTGACAAAATCGCCCCAAATCAGAAATAAAGAAAATCTGTATTTATTCCTTTCAAAATTTATTAATTTAAGAAGTTTGTTCTAGTAATTTCTATAACATTCTAGACACCATAAATTACATGCCACGATGGGTGATGTATATATAATTTATATTCGTCTTTATGTTAAATTACCAACAACCAATAATGGAGACCATGTGATTTAATTTCATATTAATTCCCTCTCCCACTTAGAATTTTTTTTTTATTAAAATTGAGGAATTTTAAAATTAAATGGGGCCCTATGTTGTTATAATTATGTCTAATCATGTATTCAAAATACACATATAATTTTAGCAACATATAACATTTAATTAAAGCAATAAATAAAATTTATGTCCATGTCGTCCTAATTAAGTTAAACATGCAATTTGAAAAGAATTACACACATAATTAATGACACACATAATCAATAAATTAAAGCAATAATTAAAATTTAATGGAAAAAATTAAAATAAATTTTCCACTATTATGGCCCTTGAAAAAAAATCCAGCTCTCAAAAAAAAATCTGCCCCAAGCGCGTCCCGACGCCCCCAGCAGCCCCAGCAGTCCCAGCTGCCGCAGCGGCCCCAGCAGCCCCAGCTGCCGCAGCGGCCGCAGCGCGCGCGCGCCTGTTGCTTTTCTATGAGTTTTGTTTTGATTTTGTTCGATCCAAACATCAACAGCAGTGTGACGCCCTCCAAACCCGGGGTCTAGATTTGGGGGTCACTCGCCAATAAACCAAAATAAAATAATCACAGCGGAATAATGTAATAAATACGACCCCTTTTACCTACACTGGATCGATCACAGGTTATAGTATGGAACAGGCACTAATACAAATCAAATGTTATTACAAACCATAGTCTAATTAGTTTTACAACTTATTCAAATTTTATTACAAACCTCTAGACTAATTAAGCGTCCCAAAATAGTCTACCTGGAATACACACCACTATTTACAAGCACTCGACTTCTGACCAAACCTGGAACTTAAGCTTGCTCTGGCCTAGCTGAAAGAATCAAGATATGAAACAAGTATGAGCGAAAGAAATGCTCAGCAAGTAATAAATAGCTTATGATTTGGAATAACAACAGTATATCTGATGAACAAAACCAGCTACAATAACTGAACAGTATCAAAACTGATATAAATTTGATAATAAACAACATTTGCAATATATTATGTTTTGGGACTGGAATCCTCGAACGACGGTGTGTTGCCGCCGGTGATCAGCCGCGGAGCAACACCGGTATACCGAAGCATATCCAACTAAACAAAAGGTACCTAAGGTACATATTGGCCTAGCAAGGTGTTATATCCTGTATAACACATAGCTCACACTGGACCGCCGCCACGGCCTCTTACGCAACCATCCAACCCATAAAACCATTTTCCGTCAAAGGAGTCGAATCAAATGACATCCTTAACCACATAACTCCCCATTTATCATGGTCCGGAGTTTTATCAACAACCAATGGCGAAATAACCAGAACAATTAGTTATTCGCTAATCTCAATTCAAAACTTCACTGTATAGAGTAATTCGTAGCGAAACATAAAACGTTTAACTATTCTGAACTTAGAATAGTATGGATATTGAAAGAATAAAGTCCAGAGTCAATATCAATTGAATGATAAATAAAGATATAGGTACTTGCATTATATGATTAGAAATAAACGTCACTTGAACAATAAGTGAAGTTAGGGGTACTTGCCTGGTATGCTCAATAACCTCTTACTTTAACTCTGCTTCTAACTGCTGGCTACTATCTTCGTCTAACACTTGACTGCACTTCTGGCTACTTGATTCTATAAACAAAAGGACTATCTTAAGTGACAGAACTAAACTCAATCGACGTAACTCTACGTCTTGACATCTACCCGACCGTTTATAACTAAGCATGGCATAATAAACTGTAAACAGATAGCATACTTATCACATAACACATAATCATGACATTTGTATAACACGTAATCACATACTTCATGCAATACATAAGTCAGATCATTAAAAGATACGTCTCAGTGCGTTCAGAATGAAAATCATGTCAATATTAGCATTTATCGATCAAATACCGACTCAAACTGATACACAAATCAAATGACATTGCAATATAAAAGAAATTAGGTCTCAAAAGTATTTTTATTGGAAGCGCAATATTTTTCTGAGTCTGTACGCGTTCGTTTCGTATTAAACGGACGAACGGTTTAATTATTATGAATAAAATAAGAAATAAATAGATTTAAATCAATTAATAATAATATTAATTGATTTTTAAATACCAAAATATAATTTTTAAAATCTAAAAAATAATTTTTAGGAATTATTTGAATTAATTATAAATAATTTACATTTATTTAACTATTTATAAATAAAATTAATTGATTAATTGATTTTTAATCAATTAATTAAATTTATAAATAATTAACTAAAATGAATTATAAATAATTAAATCAAATGATATTTTTGAAAATAATTAAAGAAGAATTTAAAATAATTAAATATATAATTTTTAGAATTTAAAAATAATTATTAAATGATTTTTGAAATTAGAGAAAATGATTTTTCAAAAATAGAAAATGAATTTTTGAAAATAAATAAAACAGAAAATCCCACAAACAAGTTTTTAAGCTGGGTTTTGGGGAATAAGGATCAAAACCGGGTCAGGGTATTGGGTTTTCGGGTCCTGCAAGAACCCTAAATCCCCAATTTCCATTTTTCTGAATTTTTATTTTATTTTTAATAATTTCTGAAAATAAATAAAATAAAATACAATAAATCTGCTATTTATATATACAGAAATTTAATACCCCAAAAATCAAATAAGGGTGTTTTTATCCCTAAATTACAATAATTAAGCCCCAAAATAATAATTACGGGGAATAATTTTAAAAACGATAAAATACAAAATTAATGTCAAAATTCCCAAAAATTGTGAATAATTCAAAAATACAAAAATAAAGGGTATTTGAAATATGAATAATTTATAAAAATAAAAACACAGATTTTGTGGGGTTTGACGTCCCGGTGGGGTCCCAGTCCGTTGATTTTTGAAAAACTGAAACGATCCCTAAATTACCAGAACAACCCGATAACTCATAAAATGCATTATAACTCGCGTAAAATGAAATAAAATGAGTACCTTAGTAAAGACGCTATTAAATACGCGTCCCGATTGCCGATAGGTTCAGATAATTACAATTTAAACATATTTTAATCAACCGAAAAATTTTCTAGCCCGCACAGAAATACACATAACAGTTATAACATCTCATATCATAGCAACAATTACTTTAATTTATAAAACACATAATATTTATTTATTTAACATATAATATTCACATAATTTTCCCGGTTATTACATCCTTCCCCCCTTAACAGGATTCTGTCCTCAGAATCAGCCTAGGAAAACAAATGAGGATACTTGGATTGCATTTCGCTTTCCAATTCTCAAGTCGACTCTTCAACCTTGGGATTCCTCCACAAGACTCGCACTAAAGATACAGACTTATTCCTAAGTACTCTTTCTTTCTTATCTAAAATTTGCACTGGTTGCTCTACAAAAGACAAATCTTGCTGAATCTCGATTGGCTCGTATTCTATCACATGGTTCGAATCAGGCAAATAACGCTTCAACATTGACACATGGAACACGTTGTGAATATGCTGCATGTGAGGGGGTAACGCTAATTCGTAAGCAACCTTTCCCACACGCTTCAAAATCTCAAAAGGGCCAACATAACGTGGACTTAGCTTTCCTTTCTTTCCAAATCTTGATAAACCCTTCCAATGAAAAACCTTCAATAACACTGCTTCTCCAATTTCAAATTCCATATCTTTTCTGGTAGGATCTGCATATTTACGTTGACGGTCTTGAGCTGCTGTTAATCTTTTCCGAATGAGTTCTATTTTCTCTTTTGTCTACTGGATCAATTCTGGACCCAAAATCTTTCTCTCACCAACTTCTTCCCAACATATTGGAGATCTGCATCTTCTCCTGTACAAGGCTTCGTAAGGCGGCATTCCAATGCTGGCATGATAACTGTTGTTGTAGGAGAATTCAATTAATGGCAAATGCTCATCCCAACTTCCTTCAAAATCTAGCGCACATACCCTTAACATATCTTCAATAGTCTGAATCGTCCTTTCACTTTGACCGTCCGTCTGTGGATGATACGCGGTACTCATGTTCAGCTTCGTTCCGAGACAATCTTGAAAACTTCTCCAAAATCTTGAGTTAAATCGAGGATCTCTGTCTGAAACTATGGATACTGGAACTCCATGTCGGGTCACAATTTCATTAAGATATAACCGAACCAATTTATCCATTGAGAATCTTTCGTTGATAGGAAGAAAATGCACTGACTTCATCAATCTGTCGATAATAACCCAAATAGCATCATGATTCGCCCTGGTCCTCGGTAATTCAACTACGAAATCCATCGCTATATGCTCCCATTTCCATTCTGGAATGTCCAATGGCTGTATCAGTCCACTAGGCCTTTGATGTTCCGCTTTGACTCGCTGGCAAGTGTAACACTTACTTACCCATTCTGCAATTTCTTTCTTCATGCTTGGCCACCAAAAAATTTCTCTTAAGTCTCTGTACATCTTCGTACTTCCGGGATGAATTGAGTTTCTAGAGTTGTGAGCGTCTCGAAGAATTTCATCTTTCAGCTCGGCTACGTTGGGTATCCATATTCTGGAGGAATATCTTAATATTCCTTTATCATCCTTTTGACTCCCTATTTCTTCTCCTGTCAAACTGTCTCATTCATCGCTCGTGACTTCTTCCTGACATCTTCTTATCTTCTCTAATAGTTCTGGTTGAAAAGACATTGCATACAATACCTCTGTAGACATACTTGGAATACTAACCTCTATTTCCAGCTTCTCAAATTCCCTGATTAATTCCTCGGATGAAGTTATCATGTTTAACCTTTCTTTTCTGCTCAGCGCGTCGGCCACCACATTTGCTTTGCCTGGATGATAGTTAATAGTACAGTCGTAGTCCTTGATTAGTTCTAGCCATCTCCTCTGCCTCATGTTCAATTCCTTCTGGGTAAAGATATACTTCAAACTCTTGTGGTCCGTGTAGATCTCGCACTTTTCCCCATAAAGATAATGCCTCCAAATCTTCAATGCAAATACTATAGTTGCCAATTCTAGATCATGTGTTGGATACTTCTCTTCATATGGTTTCAATTGTCTTGAAGCATAGGCTATCACCTTGTCATGCTGCATCAAAACACATCCCAATCCTTTGTACGACGCGTCACTGTAGATCACAAAATTTCCTTGTTCGTCTGGCAAGACTAGTACTGGAGAAGATACTAATCTATTCTTTAATTCCTGGAAACTTTCTTCACACTTCTCCTCCCATTCAAATTTCTGATTCTTCCTGGTGAGCTTTGTCAATGGCATAGCTATCTTCGCGAAATCCTGTACAAATCTTCTGTAGTAACCTACTAATCCCATGAAACTTCTTACTTCCGTTGGTGTTTTTGGCCTCTCCCAGTTGATTATGGCTTCAATCTTTGCTGGATCCACTTCCACTCCTTTATTGCTAATCACGTGCCCAAGAAATCGTACTTCTTTTAACCAAAATTCACACTTAGAAAACTTTGCGTACAATTTCTCCTGTCGTAGTATCTCCAAAACTATCTTCAAATGCTCTGCATGCTCCTCTTCTGTTTTGGAATAGATCATAATATCGTCTATGAACACGATCATAAATTTATCCAAATACTTCTTAAATACTCGATTCATCAGATCCATGAAAGCTGCTGGTGCGTTGGTTAATCCAAATGCCATCACTAGAAACTCATAATGCCCATATCTGGTTCTAAATGCGGTCTTCGGAATGTCTTCAGGCTTGATCTTAAGTTGATGATATCCGGATCTTAAATCTATTTTAGAAAACCATATAGCGCCTCTCAATTGGTCAAACAGATCATCGATCCTCGACAATGGGTATTTGTTCTTAATGGTCAGCTTGTTTAATTCTCGATAGTCAATACACAGTCGCATACTCCCGTCTTTCTTCTTGACAAACAGTACTGGTGCGCCCCATGGGGATACACTGGGTCTTATAACTCCTTTCTCCAAAAGATCTTGCAGCTGAGTTGCCAATTCTTTCATCTCCACTGGTGCCATCCGGTACGGGGCTTTAGAAACTGGTTCTGTTCCGGGTGCTAGATCAATTGCAAACTCAATTTCTCTGTCGGGAGGTAATCCTGGTAGATCGTCTGGAAAGACATCTGAAAATTCGTTGACAACTGGGATTGCTTCCAGTGTTGGAACTTCTTTGCTGGTGTCTACCACATGGGCCAAATATGCTTCGCAATTCTGACGCAATAACTTTTTCACTTGAGCGATCGTTAAGAACTTCTTCTCTTGCCTATTTCCTCGAAATATCACCTTCTTCTTACTACCCAAAGTCTGAAGTCTTACTTTCCTATTCTTACAATCAATCTGGGCGTTATTTTCTGACAACCAATCCATTCCTAGAATAACATCAAATTCTCCCAACTTAAAAGGTATCAAGTTGGCATAGAAATGATTTCCTCCTATTTCAATATCGTACCTCGGGCACACTCGGTCAACGGAAACTTGATCCTTATTAGCTAACTCTATCATTAATGCTTGTTCTAACAATTTAACTTCACAATGCAGTTTATCGATAAAATCTTGAGAAATAAATGACCTCGTAGCTCCAGAATCAAATAAAACTTTAGCATCTACGGAGTTGACTGGAAGCGTACCTGCCACCACGTCTGAACTCTGAACAGCATCCTTCATAGTCATATTGAATGTCCTAGCCTTTGGCTGGTCCTTTGCCGGTGGTCCTTCAATCCTTGGCACCTTAGCAGTTGGTTCAGTTGTCTGGCAGTCCCTGGCAATATGCCCCATCTTTCCACATTTAAAGCACATTGTCCCTAATTTCTGAGCTATAGTCTGACTTCGACACTCATTAGCATAGTGTCCCTTCTGATTGCACTTATAACACAACACATTAGCCTTACAAATCCCAAAATGCCTTCTACCACAAAATTTGCACTCTGACGCAGGTGGACGATTGGATCTCTGCTGATTTTAATTCTGAAAACGGTTCCCATTTCCTGGCTGTGGTTTCTTAAATCCCACACTCTTATTGTCCTGAAACTCTGGCCTTTTATTGAAACGGCCCTGGAAGTTACCTTGTTGCTGGCCTCCTCCTGAGGTTTCTATTTTCCTTTTCTTCCCATCCTTCCCTTTCTGATACATATCACTCTTACTTTCAATCACCATCGCTTTCTGCACTACTGCCACATATGAAATCAATTCAAACATGGCCACCCTATTCTGAATCCAAAATCTCAATCCTTGTTCAAACCTTCTTGCTTTCTTTTCATCCGTGTCAACCTGGTCTGGCACGAACCTAGCTAATTCAGTAAACTTAGCTTCGTACTCAGCTACAGTAAGATCTCCCTAGGTCAAGTTCAAGAATTGGATCTCCATTTGATTCTTCATATACCTCGGGAAATACTTTTCCAGAAACAGCTCTGTGAATCTCTCCTAAGTTATAAACTCACCTCCTTCCAATGCTCGCGCGGATTCCCACCAATAATTCGCCTCACCCTTCAGAAAGTAACTTGCAAACTTGGTCTTCTGCTCAGCTCCTGCTCCGACTAATTCAAAAGCCTTTTCCATCTCCTTGAGCCATGCATTGGCTTCCACAGGATCAGCACTTCCCTTGAACTCAGGTGGCTTCACAGCTTGAAACTGCTTAAAAGTCACTGCAGGTGGTGCTGCTTGCTGCTGCTGTTGCTGTTGCTGCTGTTGTTGCTGCTGCGTAAGATGTAACATCTGCTGCTGCATCAGTCCCAACATCTGGATAATCGCTGGATCTGTACGGCTCTCGGTACTACCCTCTCCTGAATTATTCCTTCTCTTTGGTGCCATTATTCTGGTAAGAAACAAGCAACATATATATAATAATCTGTCAAGCATTGTGTCAAATATGTAGCAATTCCTTAGCATATCAAAATTCGCAAACAGTATCTCTTCCCTGAATATCATAAACTTGCTACCTTCTTAACACAAGCGACATGATTATCACATAATCCTGCTTATTATCTCAAGAATAATAACACAAAGAAAATTACTCCGAATTATCCAATCCTTTTAAATCCTTGCTCGAAATCTTAACTAAATCAACAAAATAGCGGAAATGACACAAGGCCTAAAGCTAAACGCAAAACAGGAAACCTAAACAATTTAACTACAACCTAACCCAATAACCTAAATTTAATCCTATAAAAGCTAAACTACATGCGCCTATCTTATGTGATCTTCCTATGACTCATCTATGACAATCCTACGCCTGTTTCAGTGACCATAACCTGTAGCTCTGATACCAACCTGTGATGCCCTCCAAACCCGGGGTCTAGATTTGGGGGTCACTCGCCAATAAACCAAAATAAAATAATCACAGCGGAATAATGTAATAAATACGACCCCTTTTACCTACACTGGATCGATCACAGGTTATAGTATGGAACAGGCACTAATATAAATCAAATGTTATTACAAACCATAGTCTAATTAGTTTTACAACTTATTCAAATTTTATTACAAACCTCTAGACTAATTAAGCGTCCCAAAACAGTCTACCTGGAATACACACCACTATTTACAAGCACTCGACTTCTGACCAAACCTGGAACTTAAGCTTGCTCTGGCCTAGCTGAAAGAATCAAGATATGAAACAAGTATGAGCGAAAGAAATGCTCAGCAAGTAATAAATAGCTTATGACTTGGAATAACAACAATATATCTGATGAACAAAACCAACTACAATAACTGAACAGTATCAAAACTGATATAAATTTGATAATAAACATTTGCAATATATTATGTTTTGGGACTGGAATCCTCGAACGACGGTGTGTTGCAGCCGGTGATCAGCCGCGGAGCAACACCGGTATGCCGAAGCATATCCAACTAAACAAAAGGTACCCAAGGCATATATTGGCCTAGCAAGGTGTTATATCCTGTATAACACATAACTCACACTGGACCGCCGCCACGACCTCTTACGCAACCATCCAACCCATAAAACCATTTTCCGTCAAAGGAGTCGAATCAAATGACATCCTTAACCACATAACTCCCCATTTCTCATGGTCCGGAGTTTTATCAACAACCAATGGCGAAATAACCAGAACAATTAGTTATTCGCTAATCTCAATTCAAAACTTCACTGTATAGAGTAATTCATAGCGAAATATAAAACGTTTAACTATTCTGAACTTAGAATAGTATGGATATTGAAAGAATAAAGTCCAGAGTCAATATCAATTGAATGATAAATAAAGATATAGGTACTTGCATAATATGATTAGAAATAAACGTCACTTGAACAATAAGTGAAGTTAGGGGTACTTGCCTGGTATGCTCAATAACCTCTTACTTTAACTCTGCTTCTAACTGCTGGCTACTATCTTCGTCTAACACTTGACTGCACTTCTGGCTACTTGATTCTATAAACAAAAGGACTATCTTAAGTGACAGAACTAAACTCAATCGACGTAACTCTACGTCTTGACATCTACCCGACCGTTTATAACTAAGCATGGCATAATAAACTGTAAACAGATAGCATACTTATTATATAACACATAATCATGACATTTGTATAACACGTAATCACATACTTCATGCAATACATAAGTCAGATCATTAAAAGATACGTCTCAGTGCGTTCAGAATGAAAATCAGGTCAATATTAGCATTTATCGATCAAATACCGACTCAAACTGATACACAAATCAAATGACATTGCAATATAAAAGAAATTAGGTCTCAAAAGTGTTTTTATTGGAAGCGCAATATTTTTCTGAGTCTGTACGCGTTCGTTTCGTATTAAACGGACGAACGGTTTAATTATTATGAATAAAATAAGAAATATATAGATTTAAATCAATTAATAATAATATTAATTGATTTTTAAATACCAAAATATAATTTTTAAAATCTAAAAAATAATTTTTAGGAATTATTTGAATTAATTATAAATAATTTACATTTATTTAACTATTTATAAATAAAATTAATTGATTAATTGATTTTTAATCAATTAATTAAATTTATAAATAATTAACTAAAATGAATTATAAATAATTAAATCAAATGATATTTTTGAAAATAATTAAAGAAGAATTTAAAATAATTAAATACATAATTTTTAGAATTTAAAAATAATTATTAAATGATTTTTGAAATTAAAGAAAATGATTTTTCAAAAATAGGAGATGAATTTTTGAAAATAAATAAAACAGAAAATCCCACAAACAAGTTTGTAAGCTGGGTTTTGGGGAATAAGGATCAAAACTGGGTCAGGGTATTGGGTTTTCGGGTCCTGCAAGAACCCTAAATCCCCAATTTCCATTTTTCTGAATTTTTATTTTATTTTTAATAATTTCTGAAAATAAATAAAATAAAATACAATAAATCTGCTATTTATATATATAGAAATTTAATACCCCAAAAATCAAATAAGGGTGTTTTTATCCCTAAATTACAATAATTAAGCCCCAAAATAATAATTACGGGGAATAATTTTAAAAATGATAAAATACAAAATTAATGTCAAAATTCCCAAAAATTGTGAATAATTCAAAAATACCAAAATAAAGGGTATTTGAAATATGAATAATTTTATAAAAATAAAAACACAGATTTTGTGGGGTTTGACGTCCCGGTGGGGTCCCGGTCCGTTGATTTTTGAAAAACTGAAACGATCCCTAAATTACCAGAACAACCCGATAACTCATAAAATGCATTATAACTCGCGTAAAATGAAATAAAACGAGTACCTTAGTAAAGACTCTATTAAATACGCGTCCCGATTGCAGATAGGTTCAGATAATTAAAATTTAAACATATTTTAATCAACCGAAAAATTTTATAGCCCGCACAGAAACACACATAACAGTTATAACATCTCATATCATAGCAACAATCACTTTAATTTATAAAACACATAATATTTATTTATTTAACATATAATATTCACATAATTTTCCCTGTTATTACAAGCAGCCCCTTGTAATCGCACAGCGGAACAAAAAACTACCGGAATTGATTTCCGATCGCATATAACTATTACAAAATACCTGGAACAATTACAAAAAAATAGATCTAATACAAAACTAATTTTGTGAAATCTATTCTAACACGATCAACCCTCGTGTAAATTACAACCACGATTAAACCAGGTGGAAACCAAAACAAAAATTAACCACGATTAAACCACGTGGGATCAAAACACATAATTAAAATATACATGGCCATAATAGTGGATTAACAACATGCATCAAAACCAATACAAGCAAAACACTATATACAGGCATATATAATTACGACATGGACATTATATCATAAAACGTAGAACCCATTACCAGGCTCTGATACCAATTGTTGGGAACCACGGACTTAGGGTGATACTACGTTTTACGATTAAGATTACGAAAAGAGGATCACCTTGTTAATGGTTGATTCCACGCTCTTCTATTGTATTCCCAAATTCCCTTGAGCGAAGTGTGGCCTCCGTCTTCTCAAGTTATCCTCTCTTCTTGATCCTTGGTGGCTACAATATGTTTTCACACAATTCCAAGCAAGAAGAGAATAAGAATATATATAGGCTACAATAGGGACCATGGATAATTAGGTTGGGCGTTCTAATTACATCTTGAGCCTAGCCCAATGTAATTAAATATTAATTCAATCCACTAAAGAATTAATATTTGCACTACCTTTCCTAATACCGTAATTTAATTAATTTGGTTCCAATATTATTTGCTTATTAAATTCCCCATGTTTAAAATATCATATGTCCATTAATTAAATAAATTACTGATAATTTATTTAATTAATATCTTTTATCCTTGATCATCCACTCAACCTTTATTTAATTATGCCAGAATAAATTCCACCTGCAGGGTTTCACATAATTAAATCTTTTTGAGCTTTCAAGGGGACATCATTAACCCGAATATTATCAGGACATGGATTCCTTCAATAAATAATATCCACCATGTATATAATTCCATCACCCAAAATATAATGATATAATTCAAAAGAATTATTTCATATATAAATCAAAGCATGTAAATAATATACACGTGTCAATTACTATTTCCGGATTAAGAACCTAAGCATTAATAATAACATAGAATCTTAGTTCTCCTTCTTAATCAGTATTAAGGGAACAATTCTAAATTTGATCATGTTCAATATACACAAAGTATACTAGCATTATTTATTAGTCAATATAAACTAATCTAAATAATACTACAGCCATACCAGTGGATTGTCCAACACCACTTGTGTTGTGAACCTTATTATATTATATAACCGTATTTAACAATCTAATATTCTGTATCCCATTTGATACTAGATTGTTCACAATATATAATATTAGACAACATGTAAACATTCAAATGATTCTCAAATAAACTGGCCAGAAATAAATGTACATACTTCAAATAAATATTTTCAGTATACACTGACATTAGGGTGCTTCTTATACAGCACAGCAAGGTAATCGCATACGCGTCAAGATAATTAAGGGAATATAAAATTCGATATCCCCACCCATAAGCTTGGGCTCGTGGCAATATTCTTGCCCTAAAGATTGAAGGCACTACTTGTATGGATAGAAGTGCAAGATTTACACAAACCATAAGAGCTCAAGTATATTTCCACGCAGAAAGAGCTCAACATGCGCCAGAGGAGGTGGTTAGAGCTAATCAAGGATTATGATTATGAGATTCTTTATCATCCAGGGAAAGCCAATATGGTGGCTAACGCCCTTAGTAGAAAGGAGAGACTCAAGATGATAATGTCTTTGGGAGAGTTGATAAGAGATTTTGAGAAAATGGAAATAGAAGTGAAGGTAACCGGAGCCGGTACTGAAAAGCTGTTTGAGATTGTAATGCAGCCCGAATTATTGGAAAAGATCATATTGTGCCAAGAAAAAATGATGAATAAAGGCAGAGAGCCAATGAATAGAGAAAAGATTAATACCGAGAAAGATGATAAGGGAATAATGAAGTATTCCTACAGAATTTGGGTTCCAAATGTTCAAAAGCTTAAGGACGGGATCTTTGATAAAAGCCATAGTTCGAGGAATAAGATTTAGGGCAAACCCTGAATATGATGGTCAGGGAGGTCGTCATCAAGATAAAAGGAACCCATAACATGATGAAGTGGAAAACAAGGATCTTAACATATAAAATAACCCCGATCATGGGGGGGAAGAGGGAACGTTCATACTAAGGATACAGAAGTTGAGTAAAGAAAGGAGACCCGAGACGGTACTCCTATACGGCAATTCATGGACCTGTCTAAACAGATTTTAGACTATTATCCCCAAATACCACCCTGAGGAAACAGTGCGGTGGGAAATTCTTTTAGGACCTTTAAGTGACTAAGCTCTCAGAGTTCCAAGGAACAAGTTGACCCAGCCGAGGAAAGAGCCTGGCTAAAGGAAATAGAGGAATCATTTGAGATTCTAAATGATTGATAAAGTACAAAAGACTATTTTTGCCACTTACCTTCCTAAGAGAGAGGCCACCCGCTGGTGGAAGGCTAAGGAAGATAGAGAAATAGTATAGAAGTTTTAGAGCCAGACCAGAGGCGGAAAAGTATGATGAATCATGAATCTAGGTTGTGAAAGTCTTCAAGGTTCGTCTGAAGGACACATATCCAAAATGACGGGATGTTTGAAATCAATGCTTATGTTGTGTTGGTTCATGAAATGGTTTTAATAGAAACAAAAATAAAAGACCGAAAGGGGAAGGATTATAAAGGGATATAAAGGAAATAGAGTTGAGAAGCGATAAGGGAGTTAGGTATGTGAAATCCTAAGAAACCCTAGCAATAAATATTGAAAATGTGTCATCATCAGCGCGATAGTGACTGATCACGAGATAAAGTCAAGGTTTGAAGGCGTAAGCGATACATATATTTTATCCCCTTTAAGTTGGAGGATTCGAGGAAACCTTGAGATAGTTCGAAGGATAAATAATGAGACGTGGATAGACTGAGGAGACAAGAAAGTAAGAAATTAGGAAATTGGATGAAGGAAGTGACCTTCAAGAATATGAAGTGTAAGTAACGCATGTGAATTGATACCCAAAAATGGGGACGCCAGGTATAAAAGATATCCCAACATTGAGATGACTGTTGAGGTAAATAAAAGAGGTAAATGAGTAGTTAGAACTAAAAAGTTCACGTTGAACACGACTAATATCTTCTAGAACATCCCTGTTATCATTACTAAATCAGGCAAGAAAAGTGGATAACCGTTGTTATCTTCTGGACGCCATATGGATTGACCTCAGTTTGAATAAGGATGTTATTGTGAAATTTGGCATAGACTATCGAGGTGAGAATGATTTAATAAGATACCCTTATCAGGGATATATGACTTGATTTACCTATGAAAGGATACAAGTACCTTTTTAAAGGTAGAAATACGGATGGAACCGCGATAACTTGAGATGAACCATGGGGGAATGCATACATGTTGGTATTTCACCCTTAATAGGGATAATATGAGTTTTGACAGTATGAAGTGGAAAGGATTAAGGTAACACCAACCTTTAAGGATCAGTGGAGAAATTTTTCAGAAGTATATTGACAATGGTTCCAGTATCAGTAAATGGTGTCTTGATATGCCCTGCACCTAGGGAGTACATGAGGAATGATTTAAGAATAAACTTGGAGAAGTTACAAAAAGAGTGGTGATATTTATGTTTTTACAAATAGAAACTTTGGTAAAGGAAATATGACGTAATAATAATAATGCCAAGTGGGGCACGTGTTAAACCATGAGAAAATATGGATCGAACCAGTAAAGGTCAAAATTGTTTTAAGGCAATTAGGACTGTAGATAAAAGATGTCCTAAGTATGACCGAGAGTCAGTTGTGACAATGTTAACATCTAAAGACTAAGGCAATGACTTATGGAAAAATGGTGATTTTATCTCACCAGGACTTAAGAAAAGCATTTTCACATAAGCAGTGATTGAAATGAGGTAGAAAATTTAGTTGGAGGTGGTTAAAATGACATTGATTGTAAGGAAATTTTAATATCAGGAAAGGCCAAAGAGGTGGCCGACACTCTAAGTGTAAGAGAGCAATTATAGGCGCTCGTGCCAGAGGAATACAGTGATGATGGTTAAAGTCGTGAAGGTTGTATTATGGTGTGAAAGATTGACATTCCTTCTGATAATTGGGCGATACTCAAACGTAATAGTAGTTTGGTAAAGATTCAATTCCTATAATTGCCGTGAGCGGGCTATCTATCTTAGAAGGTCCTATCTAGAGAATAATCCAGGACCATGTTACGAAAGGACTAAATGAACCTTTGAGCTTCATGTCTCATAATAAAGACATATGGTTAATAATGGTATTAACCTACTATCGTTGCTTTCATTGAAACTCTTCTGAAATTTTATCTACTTCATGTCATATGTACGTCAAGTTCAGGAGTGTTCTTCATGAATCATGCACGGTGATCATGTTACCTCCTTAGAAGAATTCGATACGAGAGGTATGGACTCCGTATGGTTAGCTATTAAGATTCCAAGGAAAATGAATGATTACAGTTGTTATTCCCAGTGGACTAACAATGAGATTTACAGAAGGGGGTTGAATGTAAATCTCAAAACTTTTTCAAGTTTTGAGCAGTTTCTAAGGCTAAGTGTTTGAGTGATCAAATGTGTGTGAATTGCTTGGAGCTGATGTAGACAAATATATATTCTAACATAAATGTAATGAACACAAAGAACTTAAAAACTTTTCTGGTGGATTTATTGTTCCACCAGAGATGTGTTATTTCAGAAAATCTGTGATTCAAAGAATTAAATCACAGCTGCTTCCTAGTACAAACTAGATGATTTTCTCTTTTGATATTTCTAAACAGCTCAAGGAAAATTCATATCTAATTACTAGCTGCTACTTGGTTTATATATCACCAAGTTTACAAGTGAAGACAAACTGTAAAATACAATTGAAAAGATTCTTCACATGTTTCTTCTTCATTTCTCTATCCAATGCAATCTAGAGTAATCTGTAAATCTTTGAATACTTCCTTGTTTGCATCAGAATGGAAATGCTGCATTTTCTTGATTCCTCCTAGAGGCTTCCACATTCCAGTATGTCTCTGTCAATCCATGTGCCTCTGTCAGCTTGTGAATTGTCACTATCAACTGCTAAGTAACTAAGCATCCGTTGAAGCTTTCATCCGTTGATGCCTTATCCGTTGAGGCTTTGTTTCTTATCCGTTGAAGGTCTTCAATATCCGTTGACACTTCTTCACTTATACAAAATTACAAGGCATGAAATATTTACAATTAGCCCTCCTATTTGTACATCCATTAGTAGTCAACATGACTGATTATTTCCTAACAACATCTAAGAATTACAGCTTGATACCAGAGAGTGAAATGTGCTACAATACTAAACTTATTGCTAAGTAAAGCTACTCCTTCAACGGATAGCCAAGATGGTCTTATCCGTTGAGGCTACAAACACTAGATTTCTACTTAAGTGTTTTGCTTAACTTATCATCAAACTAATACACATATTCCTAACAATCTCCCCCTATTTATGTCTACTAGAATTGTAGGCATAAATTTGGGTTTAGCTTGATGATAACAAAACACTTAACAAATATATAAACAGTAACAAAGTAGAAATTCAAAAGTGCTACAAAAATGTATATACTGAGATGGAATTGAAGAATTACATTGTTTCCAAGGGTGCTCCTTTAGCCTGAGCAAATTACTTTCTTTTCCTTTGATCCCTGGTTTTCTTTCCTAGCCTCCTGTCATTCTCCTCTATTTGAAGTTGAAGTTGTCTGTAGAATTCAGCTTCATCTTCTTCGTTGATATCTAACTTAGATTGCATATCCTTGAGAGTTTCATTACTGGCAATCTTTAGCTGATCTTCAATTCTGAAAAATCTTCTGACTCCTTTGTTATCTCTGAACTCCATCAACCAATGAGGTGATTTGTGAATTGTAATTCCTCTTTCTTGAATGAGTAAAGTTCTAGGCAAGGCATTTGGCTCCCTCCAAGTTTTCCTTATGTTGGCAATCTTGTTGAGAATCTCAGTCTTGGCAGTCCTGGTAAAGCCAGAATCCTTCTGTATGGCTGAGTAAACTCTAATCAAGGTAGAGTAGCCTTCATTCAGAATTATGTGAAGAGGCCATGTTCTTTCCCCAGCTCCTTTGTATTTGAACACTAGTCTCTCAGGTAGCTGTCTGTAGGCAGCTATTCCCCTTACATCCTCCAGCTCATCCAGATAGAGTTCAATGTTTGAAAATTCTTTTATATCACAGATGTGAACATAATCATCTTTAGAGGTTTGAGGTTTAGGCTTAGGCTTCTGTGTGAATTTGATTGAGGCTTTAGAGGGTGTTGATTTGATTCTTCTTTTTTGTTTCTTTGATGGTGGAGAAGAGGTTAGAAAGGTGGGCAATTTGATGGTGTCCCAATCAATTGGTTCCTCCTTGGGAATGATTGTTTCACCATGAATATTCATGAAGGGGTCAGGTACAATTGGTTCGGAAATAGAGGGTAGTGGTTTGGATATTGATTGGGTTTCTTCAGTCTTATCTACCTTCTTTCTCTTTACATTGACCTTCTTTCTTTTCTCTTTCTGCCATTCTTCCTTACTTCTTTCCTCCATCTCAGTACCAACCATGTCCCCCATAGCTTCATCTTCACCTTTGTCTTCAATGTCTTTTTGTTCTTCAGCCTGACTTGACTTTAGCTGTTTTTCAAGCCTTGCTTGTGCTCTTTTGTCAGCCTTTAGCTGTTTGGCTTCTTCCTTCAACCTTTTGGTTTCTTCCCTCTTGGCTATTGAGAATTTGGGATGTCCTTGCATCACACATATGCTCTTTCCCTCTCTGAAGATAATAGCCATGTTTCTCCTTACAGCCTCATCCATGGTCTCTTTGAGATATGCAATACTTCTACCTAAAAGCTTGTCCTCATCAGCTTTTGGAAGAGGAAAATCCACCTCTTTTAGAGGATTCTTTGTAGAGTCCTTATTGGATCTGTTGTTGGGCTTGAGAATCATAGGTTGCAGATCTTTGGAAGAAGTTTCTCCATCCTTATGCCTCCCTACTGGCTTGAGTTCCATAATAATTGATCCCACTTTTGTGCTATGCTTCACAGATTGTGATTGAGAAGTTGTAGAACCAAATATTAGTTGCATCTTTTCATCAATCTTCTTCCTTTGCTCTTTGACTTGCAATTCAGCTGCTGCTATCTGGATTAGATCAATTCCATCTAGCTTTCCTTTGACTTGAATAGTTGGAGAAGTTGTGATGACAGGAACTAGCATTTGAGAAATCTGAACTGTTGTAGATGGCTGTCCTTCCCCTTCCCTTTTATTCTCCCCCTTTTTGTTATCATCAAGGGTAGGGGTCAAGCCTTGTGCTTGTGCCAGCTGCATGAGTAGAGTTGTATGAGTTTGTTGATTCTGAAGAATGGTGACCATAGAGTCTTCAATGATTTGAACCCTATCTTCCAATCTGGCCAGCCTCTTGTCAGCATCAGATGCTTTCCTCAGTCTTCCCAACAAATCTTGTATAGTACCATAGGGTATAAGTGAATCCAATTTCTCAGCATTGTAGGATTTCAGATCAGCAATGTCCAGCTTGAGCTCATCCACACTTAGATTTTGCTGGTAATGCTGCAACTGCAAGAGATGCAGAGAGTCCAGATGAGCTTGAAGAATTGCCTTGGTACCAGCATCCTGAGTCTCCTGAAGGGCCTGCTGAATTGTCATGACTTGTCTGACCAAAGTGACACCAAACTCTCCTGGTGTTGATGGTTTTGCCCATGCCCATGCAGGAAGATCAGGAATAGAACTTGGGCCTGCTACTCCCCCTAAGTTCATGCTCTCATTCAAAGAATTAGAGTCATCATCATTAGAATTTACTGCAAATTCTTTAGATGGCTCACCAGCTTGAGAAGGCAGCCTGTTGACAGCAGCTTTGTCTCTGAGAAGAGATTCTGAAGTGTGTACAATGTGTAGTGTCTGTTCTGCCTCCACATTGCCCTGTGCAGCCAATAATTGATAGGCTGAAACAGGGTGAGTAAAAGTGTCAGCATCCAAGGAAATGTTATCAATGACAGCTTTGTAATGTTGCTGAAATTGTCTTTCCTTATCTGCATCATCCACTTTCATTAACTCACTAGCAATGGTTGGATCCACCCTTATAGCTTCTGTACCTGCCTTTCTCTCAATTTCTCTCTGTTCTTGCATCAGGGGCTCCCCCTGGCTCACACACACCCTCATACCCTCACCTTCACCTTCTAAGGTGGCACTCCTCTCACTCACTTTTGCCATGCTGGAAGAAATAACATGCATTTGGTGACTCTCAACCTCTCCTTTTGCCTGGGAGCAACCCAGCCTCTCACTCAAAAGATCACTCCCTTCCCTCAAACCTAAAAGTTATTGTACAGTTGCCATGTCCTCTACAGTTGGAATTGTTTCTGTTAAGTGTGTAGAGACCATCAACGGATAGGGAGTATCCGTTGAAGTAGAAACTGATGGTATCAACGGATAACTGCTGTTAAGCTTATCCGTTGAAGAACAACCACTTGTTAAAGGATGAGAGATATCCGTTGAGGAAGGAAAAGATGTAGATATAGAAAGTGACATAATTGTTGAATCTGTGTGGATTGATTTTAAGTGAGGTAACACAGATTCTTCAACTACATCTGAAAGAATTGGCTGATGATCCAACAAATCATCTAAAAGATGATGATCATCAGGTTTTGAGTGGGGCTCCTCCCTGAGTTTTAATGAGGGAGAATCAGGAATTGATGTGAATATCATATCCACATCCAGAGAGGGTGTTGGAGAGTTTGATGAATGGTGTGTTTCTATATTGAGAGAATGGGGCTGTGATTCCACATTTGCTGGAATCACATCAAGCTGAATTTGAGAAGGCACAGATACTGGTGGATGTATCTGTGCTGTGTGTGTCCCTTGTGTGGAAACTAGGGTTTTGGCCTTCTTCTTCCTTGAAAAGGCTTTAAATGGTGAATGTGTGGCTTCAGTGTCCCTCCCTCTTTTGTTTTGTGTCCCTGGTTGGGGACTATTTTCAATAGTTACATCCTTTTGGGAGGATGCAACTAGGGATGTGCTGGACTCTTTTTGAACCACCACAGTCTTTTGAGAGACTGTGGCTTAGCTGGTTTGGGTACCACTCACCTCTCCCACCTTATCCTGGGGGGCTTTTTGATGTTCACCCCTCCCCTCACCACTCACACCCTGTTCACTCCCTTCAGGGTTTATGGTAGTTGTTACAACTGTTGTCTTTTGAGAAACAACAGAGGTAGGTTTCTTTGACTTGACTTTGGAAACTTTAGATTTGATGGCTTTGGTAGGAGCCTGTTTGGACAAAGACACAGGTTCCATAGCCACACTAGAAGGCAAAGAAACAGTGGGGTCGGAAGTAGTAGGAGTTATAGAAGTATTTACCTCACTTACCTGTGGTGCATTCATGATTGGCAAGTATACTAATGGCACCTGGCTGTTGAGATTCATTCTCAAAAGGTCTGCAAGGACCCTTTTCTCTTGTGCCCAGCATTTGAGTTTATTATTCTCATTGGATATAACCAAACCTTCAGTAACATGGTTAGCCAATAACATAAAGAATCTAGCATAGTAGATGTTATGTGGTCTATTAGCTTTGTTACCTAATCTGGAACCTAATTCTAGCATAACATAGTTGCTAAAATTAAAGTACCTATCAGAAACTAGCATATAGAGCATATTAACAAGAGATGAAGTGATAGCATCAAAATTGCTAATCTTCCCAGAGAAAACCTTAATAAAGGCATCTCCAAGAAAACTCCATTCTTTCCTAAGGCCTTTCCTTCTAATACTACCTAAACTAGCAGAATCAAAAGCATAGCCTATGGAATCTAGCATAGCAGAGACATCTTTATCAGTGTGTGGTATCATGGCATTATTCTCAGGCAACTTAAAGCAAGATTATAAATCATCACAATTAATGCAATAGTCCTTACCTTTGAGTGAGAAGGCAATAGTCATATCTGTGGAGTTGAACTCTGCAGTTGTCCAAATCTCCTCAATCACCTCACAGTAGATGGTTGGGGCTTCCAGCATTGCATAGCTTAGTTTGCAGTTTTTGATGAAGTCCATCATCTTGTGATAATCAGAATGGGCTTCATTCTTTTCAACCAAGGCTATGAAATTATTCTTTTCATAAACAAATCCTGTTTGAGACATAATTTTGACTACTGGTGCCATTGTTGTGAGTAGAGGTTGCATAGAAAAACTTGAAAATTTAGAGAGAAAGAGAATAAGAATTACAAGAAAGCGTAAAGTGAGAATAAGAGTTCAATTGGGCTTTTATACTTTCTTGAATTAAAACGTAAATAAAATGATTAAATGATACTTTTAAGTAAGTTACAGCCGTTCAAGAACAAAGAAAACTGTAGAAATTCAGAAAACTACCTTAAATACAATTACATACAACACTGTATATCTGTATCAACGGTTGAGTAAAAGAATCAACGGCTGTGACTCACTTATAGTAACTAACGTGACACTTCAACGGATAAGGGAAATAGTTATCCGTTGATGAACAACGCCATTTTATCCGTTGAAGGATAAAATTACCAGAAATGTATTTGTCTTTCAACGGATAATGAATATCCGTTGATAGAACAATTTTGGCTTTCAACGGATAGAGAATATCCGTTGATAGGATAAGTCTTAATTAAAGCCAACTTTGTTCTTGCAGCAAATTTCATTTCAGGCTCAAAGACAGATTATATAGATGACATAGATTATGAATAATTAAGCATACCTAACTCACTTACTAATCTTGTGAATGTTGATTCATCAAGTGGCTTGGTAAATATGTCTGCAATCTACTTTTCACTTGGAACAAAATGAAGTTCCATTGTACCTTTCATCACATGTTCCCTAATGAAGTGGTACTTGATATCAATGTGCTTGGTTCTTGAGTGCTGCACTGGATTTTCAGTAATGGCAATGGCACTTGTGTTGTCACAGAATATTGGAATTTTGTCAACAGTCAGACCATAGTCAAATAGTTGATTCCTCATCCATAGTATCTGTGCACAGCAACTACCAGCAGCAATGTACTCAGCTTCAGCTGTTGATGTGGAAACAGAATTCTGCTTCTTGCTGAACCATGATACAAGCTTGTTCCCTAGAAATTGACAGGTGTCTGTTGTGCTTTTCCTGTCTATTTTGCAGCCTGCATAATCTGCATCTGAGTAGCCAATTAGATCAAAACCAGACTCTCTAGGGTACCAAATTCCTAGATTTGGAGTCCCCTTGAGATTTCTGAAAATTCTTTTAATAGCCACTAAGTGAGATTCTTTAGGGTCAGCTTGAAATCTAGCACAGAGACATGTAGAAAATATTATATCAGGTCTACTAGCAGTTAAATATAAAAGTGAGCCAACCATGCCTCTATAACTTGTAATATCCACAGACTTTTCAGCCTTGTTTAATTCAAGCTTAGTGGCAGTGGCCATGGGAGTTTTTGCAGGTGAACAATCCATTAAGTCAAACTTCTTTAAAAGATCATAAATATATTTAGTTTGACTAATGAAAATTCCACCACTAACTTGTTTAACCTGTAAACCAAGAAAGTAAGTTAGCTCTCCCATCATGCTCATTTCATATTTACTTTGCATTAATTTAGCAAACTTTTTACAAAGCTTATCATCTGTAGATCCAAATATAATATCATCTACATAAATTTGTACAAGTATCTTAGAGCCATTAACATTTCTAAAGAAGAGAGTTTTGTCAACAGTACCTCTTGTGAAATGATTATCTAGAAGGAACTTTGACAAAGTCTCATACCAGGCTCTAGGTGCTTGCTTTAGTCCATAGAGTGCTTTCAACAGATAATACACATGGTCTGGAAAATTTTGATCTTCAAAACCTGGAGGTTGGCTTACATAAACTTCTTTCTCCAATTCCCCATTTAGAAATGCACTCTTGACATCCATCTGATAGACTTTGAAATTGGCATTAGCTGCATAGGCTAGAAAGATTCTGATGGCTTCAAGTCTGGCAACTGGAGCAAATGTTTCATCAAAATCTATTCCCTCTTGTTGAGAATAGCCTTTAGCAACCAATCTGGCTTTATTCCTTATGACAATGCCATTTTCATCCATCTTGTTTCTGAATACCCATTTTGTGTCAATAGAACTCTTGTTCTTTGGCTTGGGTACCAGCTTCCATACTTTGTTCCTCTCAAATTGGTTTAGCTCCTCTTGCATTGCTAAAATCCAATCTGGATCCAATAGAGCTTCTTCCACTCTCTTAGGTTCCTCCTGTGATAGAAAGCTACTATACAGACATTCATCTTGAGTAGCCCTTCTAGTTTGTACTTTTGATGTAGCATCACCAATGATCAGTTCAAAAGGGTGATTCTTGGTCCATTTCCTTTGAGGTGGTAGATTAGCCCTAGATGAGGTTGCCTCAGTATTGTCATGATGTGAGATAGAATGTTGATTTGTTGAAACTCACCCTGAGTTGTTGATCCTTTGAAAGGAATTGGGAGCTCTATCAACTGATGAAGTGAATTGATTATCCGTTGACAGACTGCGATCAACGGATGCTTCATTATGAGCTTCAACAGATGATGCACTTTGTCTTTCAACGGATGCTGCAATGCTTCTTTCAACGGAAGCTGAATTATGACTTTCAACGGATGCAGCATTCTGTGCATTATCCAAAGGCAGATTCTAAATTCTTCTTGAGATGCCTTCTTCATCATTCTCACTTTCACTATCATCACAGTATATCTCAATGTTGTCAAATTTGAGTCCTTCATGATGTCCCTCATCTGTTAGTCCATCAATCTTTTTATCATCAAACACAACATGTACAGATTCCATGACAATGTTAGTTCTTAGATTGTAGACCCTATATGATTTTCCAGCAAAATAACCAATAAATATTCCTTCATCAGCCTTTGCATCAAACTTCCCTTTGTGATCAGATTGATTCCTTAAGATGTAGCATTTGCAACCAAAGACATGTAGAAAGTTTAAAGTTGGTTTTCTTCTCTTGAATAATTTATAGGGAGTCATGCATTTTGCCTGATTGATTAGAGAAATATTCTGAGTGTAACATGCACAGTTGACAGCCTCAGCCCAAAAATAAGTTGGGAGTTTTGACTCTTCAAGCATTGTCCTTGCAGCTTCAATTAGTGATCTATTCTTCCTTTCCACCACACCATTTTGTTGTGGAGTTCTTGGAGCTGAGAACTCATGCATGATCCCACTTTCTTCACAGAACAACTTCATGGTTGAATTCTTGAACTCAGTTCCATTATCACTCATAATATTCCTTACTTTGAAATCAGGATGATTGTTGACTTGCTTGATATGATTGATGATGATTTCACTAGCTTCATCCTTTGATTTAAGAAAATAAACCCATGAAAACTTTGAGAAATCATCTACAATCACTAGGCAGTATCTTTTCCTTGAAATTGACAATACATTGACTGGTCCAAAAAGATCCATGTGTAGAAGTTGTAGTGGTTCATCAATTGCAGATTCAAGCTTCTTACTGAATGATACTTTCTTTTGCTTTCCTTTCTGACAAGCATCACACAGCCCATCCCTTGTGAATTCCACTAGAGGCATTCCTCTAACTAAGTCCTTTTTGACTAGATCATTCATTGTCTTGAAATTCAAATGGGACAGCTTCTTGTGCCATAGCCAACTTTCAACTGGACTTGCTTTGCTGAGAAGACAAGTTATGGATTCTGCATCTGTAGAGTTGAAATCAGCTAAGTACACATTCCCTTTTCTAACTCCAGTTAGAACCACTTTATTGTCCTTTTTACTTGTGACAATACAGGCTTCAGAATTGAAGGAAACAGTATTCCCTCTGTCACATAGTTGACTGATGCACAATAAATTGTGTTTGAGACCATCAACTAAAGCAACTTCATCAATGATGACATTTTCTTTTGAAATCAAGCCATATCCCATAGTGAATCCTTTGCTGTCATCTCCAAAGGTTATGTTAGGGCCATCTCTTTCCTTAAACTCTGTGAGCAGGGTGAAATCTCCTGTCATGTGTCTTGAACAACCACTGTCCAAGTACCATAGATTTCTTCTTTGTCCCTGCACACAACAAAATCAATCAAGTTGATTTTGGTACCCAAGTTTCCTTGGGTCCAGCCTTGTTAGTCTTTTTCCTAGACTTCATTCCTCCTGCATCTTTTGACTTAGGTAACTTTGGGTCACCCTTGGTCTCAGATGTGGTTGGTTGAAGTGTAGGGTTAGTCACAGAATCATTTAACACATTTGTTTGAATTTGATAAGGCATAGGTTGTGCAAACATGTTATTCCACATAGGCACATAGTATGGCATTTGAGGCATACTAAATGCAGTAAAATAAGGATTGTTAATATATGGCATGTTTGCAAAATGTGCATGGGGATTCTGGTGAGACATAACAGGCATAGCATGCAGAGGTGATATAGACATTTTAGGCATGGAGGGATTTGAAGGCATGGGAACATTTTTAACAGATTTGCAATTATCAGATAGGTGATTAACACTTTTACAATGCACACAGCTTTTTCTAGGAGCATACCTATCAGGTGTGTAATTGTTATGTTTATTAATCCCTACTTTCCCATTTCTTTTAGATTTTCTTTTAGTTTCCTTCTTATCCTCAACCAACTTGAGCCTATCTTTTAGCTGATCTAAAGTCATGTGTCCTATATTCACCTTAATGACATCTCTGGATGTGCTAGCTCCTTCTTTGACAAAGTTCTTGAGAGTTGAATCATTCTTTTTATTGAGACTTTTATTTTTAAAAGAACTTGCCTGTTTTAATTGATGAGCCTTCAACGGATGCTCCTTTTCTTCCTTCAACGGATAACTTTCATCATCCGTTGATTCCACATCCGTTGACAATCCATCAATTAATTCTAACTCCTTTTTGTTTTTCTTCCAGGCATCTTCACAGAATGATTCAATTCCCTGAACCTTTGCAATCTGAACACTAACATCCCTAGATGTTTTCCAGGCCTTGATTACCTCTTGCTCACTTTCTAACTGTGTAGAAAGAATTTCTACTTTCTTAACAGCTTCTGCTAGTTCACTCTCAACAGTCAAGCATTTAAGTTTCATCTTTTCAAGCTCAATTACCTGATCCTCTAACACAACATTCCTATCACTTAAAAACACATTATTCTCCTTGATCCTAGTGTTTTCTTTTGCTAGTGATTTAAGGGAAACACGCAAATGATATAATTCATTGGTCATATCATTTATGGCTTCATTGCATTCATGTTTAGAAAGCTGAGAGAGATCAGTAGTAATTACCTGGTTGCTTGATGAACTAGTTTCATTTTCATCAGAATTAGCCATCAGGGCTAGGTTGACATATTCCACATCATCATCTTCATTTACCCCATCTGCTGCCCAATCATCTTGAGTGAGAAAAGCTCTTTCCTTTTGTTTGAGCAAATCAAAATACTTCTTTTTGTAATCAACTTGATCAAATTTCTTTTTCTCAGAATTTGGCTTCCTACACTCACTTGCAAAGTGTCCACTAATGCCACAGTTGTAACATTTGAACTTTGATTTGTCCACCATGTTTTTGTTTGGCTTAGTGAACTTTGTGTTTTTCCTGAACTTCATTTTTGTAAACCTCCTGGATAGAAAGGCCAAATGTTCTTTAATATCATCAGATTCATCCTGACTGGAATTGTCTTCATCCTCATCAACTTGCTCTTTACCCTTGCTTGATTCAGATTTGCTTGTACCAATTTTGAGACTTGGCATTGTCTTCTCCTCATTCCTGGCTTCCATCTTCTCACTGTCAGCTACAAGAGCAACTGTTCCTCCTTTTCTCTTTCCCTTTTCCAACAGCTCATCCTGCTCCATTTCAAGTTCATAAGTCTTTAGAATTCCATATAATCTTTCAAGTGTGAAGTTCTTATAATCTTGAGAATTTCTCAAAGAGACAATCATGGGCTTCCACTCCTTTGGCAGAGACCTAAGAAATTTTAAGTTGGAATCCTTGACTCAGTACACTCTACCATACAGCTTCAATCCATTCAACAGTTTCTGAAACCTGTTGAAGGTATCATTTAGTGATTCACCTTCTTCAAAGTGAAAATATTCATACTGTTGAATAAGAAGCTGCATCTTGTTTTCTCTGACCTGCTCAGTACCTTCACAGATGATTGGTACAGTATCCCAAACTTCCTTTGCAGTTTGGCTATTGATGACATTGTCAAACATATCTTGATCTAAGCTATTAAACAAAATGTTCATGGCTCTCTTATCCTTGCGGATTTCTTCCATGTCTTCAATAGTCCATTCTGCTTTTGGCTTGGGAATGGACTGTCCAACAGTAACTGTTGCAGTAGCAGCTGTGGCTACTTTGTGAGGGATGTGAGGACCATTTTCAATACAGTTGATGTAGCTTTCATCTTGAGAAAGAAGATGTAAATGCATCTTCACTTTCCAGTGATGATAATTATCTTTTTTCAGGACTGGGATCTTTACACCAATATCCTTCCTATTCATGATGTTAACAGGAGGATTCTTCTGTGCACTCATGATGTTAGCAGAATAGATCTTTAAACTCTTTGTATGTTAAGAGCTTGCTCTGATACCAATTGTTATTCCCAGTGGACTAACAATGAGATTTACAGAAGGGGGTTGAATGTAAATCTCAAAACTTTTTCAAGTTTTGAGCAGTTTCTAAGGCTAAGTGTTTGAGTGATCAAATGTGTGTGAATTGCTTGGAGCTGATGCAGACAAATATATATTCTAACACAAATGTAATGAACACAAAGAACTTAAAAAATTTTCTGGTGGATTTGTTGTTCCACCAGAGATGTGTTATTTCAGAAAATCTGTGATTCAAAGAATTAAATCACAGCTACTTACTAGTACAAACTAGATGATTTTCTCTTTTGATATTTCTAAACAGCTCAAGGAAAATTCATATCTAATTACTAGCTGCTACTTGGTTTATATATCACCAAGTTTACAAGTGAAGACAAACTGTAAAATACAATTGAAAAGATTCTTCACATGTTTCTTCTTCATTTCTCTATCCAATGCAATCTAGAGTAATCTGTAAATCTTTGAATACTTTCTTGTTTGCATCAGAATGGAAATGTTGCATTTTCTTGATTCCTCCTAGAGGCTTCCACATTCCAGTATGTCTCTGTCAATTCATGTGCCTCTGTCAGCTTGTGAATTGTCACTATCAACTGCTAATGAACTAAGCATCCGTTGAAGCTTTCATCCGTTGATGCCTTATCCGTTGAGGCTTTGTTTCTTATCCGTTGAAGGTCTTCAATATCCGTTGACACTTCTTCACTTATACAAAATTACAAGGCATGAAACATTTACAATTAGCCCTCCTATTTGTACATCCATTAGTAGTCAACATGACTGATTATTTCCTAACAACATCTAAGAATTACAGCTTGATACCAGAGAGTGAAATGTGCTACAATACTAAACTTATTGCTAAGTAAAGCTACTCCTTCAATGGATAGCCAAGATGGTCTTATCCGTTGAGGCTACAAACACTAGATTTCTACTTAAGTGTTTTGCTTAACTTATCATCAAACTAATACACATATTCCTAACAACAGTAGGTCAACGGTGGACCATAGTAATGCAGCAATGATTCTGCAAGTAAGGAGCCGATTACAACCGTGAGAGTTGTATAGGAATGGATATTGAGATTGAGTACCACTAATCGGGTCGTGGTGATATATAAGTCATCATTGATAGACTAATTAAGTCGATTATCTACCTATGATATATTTATTCCTTCTTATCGATAAAGAGTAGTATTCTTATACGAAGAAGGTTGCGGTATAGTAATGGATTCTAGTAACGATGATGTCTAGAATGAAATCCCAGATTCGATTTTCGCTGTCAAGGGAGTTTCAAAGGTGATTGTTTATAAGCTCGAGGTAGGGCATGGGTCCATAGAACGATGGACGGAATAGTAGATATTCAGGCACGTGAATTGCGATTCTATAATACTTGATATTGATATATATATATATATATTGTTCTCCTATGACAAACCTCTATAGTTCAGAGGTAGATTCCAAGCCAGATATTTTGTGGCAGTATTTTTTTTATATACAATTCTCTTCAATTCGTTATTTTCTCTCCTTTTCATTTTGTATAAGCTGAGAGGAACAACCTTTCCAGAAGGGGAGGTATTGCCGAATGACTATCTATCTGTGTAATAGAAGCCTAGTAGGATACCACATATTGTTTAATTGCTTGTCAGATACTTAAGGCTGGCCACCTTCTGTACTAACTATGCAATAGAACAAGGGTTCATGATCATAGTGATCTCTCAATAAATTCTTTTACTTCTAAATGATTGATGAAACTTTGGAAGATGGAAGCAGCTAGAGATGAAGTGGTATTAGTACGGTGGTATTCCGAATCTAACGCGTTCGTGATACTAAGGTTGACGCGGTTATTAAAAGGTTATAGAACGCTAACGAGCAAAAGTGTAACCAGTATAATATTAGGTATGGAAGATAGTAACGATTACGAACTGGAAAAGAGTGGGTATTGAGAAGCAAAAGCTATAATGCTAGAAGCTATGATGAGAGTCTGTGTAATAGACTTGAAAGAATTTGGAATAATCACTTAACGCGGATTGAGTTTTCTCACAACAATAGATCGTATGTCAGGTATCGAGATGTTGCCTTATGAGATCCTTGAGGGAAGAAAATGTCGATCTCCCTTATGTTAGGATGAAGTTATAGAGCGCAAGATGTTCAGACCAGCAGTGGTCCAAAGGACCAAGGATATAATAGATCTAATCAAAGGACGGCTGGTAGTAGCCCAAGATGGACATAAGAAGTATGCTGATTTAACATGAGAGGACAAAGAGTATAAAATAGGGGACCTGGTGCTGTTAAAGGTATTTCCTTTGAAAGGATTGATGAGGTTCGGAAAGAAAGGAAAGCTAAGTCCATAATTTGTTGGACCCTTAGAGATATTAAGACGTATTGGGAAGTTAGCATATGAGCTAGCCCTACTTCCGAACCTACAGCAAGTTCATAACATATTCCACGTATTAAGGAAGTGTAATCCGGATGCCTGACAAATAGGGGCATATGAACGCATAGACATGCAACCAGATGTAACCTATATGAAGCAACCAGGAAGGGTTATAGATCAAAAAGGAACAAGTGCTTAGGATAAGGGTTATCAAACTAGTCAGAGTTTGGTGTTAAAACCACAATGTGGAAAAATTGACTTGAGAGTTAGAAAGTGCACCGCTAAGAAAGTATCCCTATTCATTTTTCTATCTGATTCCGGGACGGAATCCTGTTAAGGAGGGGAGACTGTAATAACCCCAATTTTTGGAATTTTTGAAACCCTGATGAACAGTAACTTTTACTGATGATGTTGATTAAGGAAAATTATCAGACCACGCTATATAGGAGTACTGTTATAGAAATTCTACGATCGTATTAGTTTTCCATAAAGTATATAAGTGTATGTAAAGATCGTCTGAATCCAAATCTAAACACTTTGATTTTTCCCAAAAATCCACCAGATACCGACAGAATTGAGTATAAGGTAACATGATTAAAAAGATTTTAATTCAAGGATTATAAGAGAGGATCATAAAAGGAATATAAAATATTGAGAAAGGTTAGGGGAACCCAAGTAATAAGAATCCCGGATATGATCCCTCAAACGACGAACGAGAACGGAAGTTAAGCGAACTGTATAACAGATAAGCGGTCATTAGCCAAGTAATTAAGGGTTAATCAAAGAGGTTAGTGGATGATGATGTCATCACACCACAAAGGAAAGACAAGTGTAAAAAGATGACACAGCCATGGTGACATAAGCATGACAAGTGAGATTGTTTTGTTGGATGATTCTTGGCCAAGTAAAACTTACCATGGTAAATCTAAAAAGTAGCCAAGCCATAAAAAGAATAAACCAACTAATTCATTTCACAAAATAGCAAGTTCACTTTTTATTTCAAGAGAAAGAAGCTCTCGGCCTCCCCCCCCCATTTCAAGAAGAAGAAAATCAAAACTCAAGCTTCACTCCATCACAAATAAAGAGGTTAGTCTCTGTAGCTCCTATATTTCATAACTAAGAAGAGCAAGTAGTTTGAGTGCTTAAATCCAAGGTTTGCTAGCTCTAATAAATCATTTTAGTTTTGGGTGAATAGTAACTTTCAAGAACAAACTTTTGATTCTTGATTTTAATTGTAAGGACAAGGTAGCTTAAGCATAGATCAAGGCTTCCATGGGCATTCCAAGGATCTTTCATTGATTAAAAGCTTCAAGAAGGTATAAAACTTCAAACCTTAGCTTTAATTTTGAGTATTAGTTATGGTTTTGATTGTTATAGTAAATGAGAAGCATGATGCTTGTGTGTTTAAAGTTTGGATTGGATTTGTAGTGATTTGGATGGTGGAATCTTATTTATAGTTAATGAAACTTAAGTATAGTTAGTAGTTCATGTTTGTGGTTGAATGAATTAGAAAATCTTGAGGTTTGGGACTGATCTAGTAAGGTTTGGGTGAAATTTGGTTGTATTGGTGGTTGTGAGTTGAATTGTGGTTGTTTGGAGTGGTTTAAAACTTGGTAATCGCGTAAATATAGCCTTCGTAATGCCCGTTTTTATTCAACTGTTTGTTCTTAGTGTTCAGTACATAAATACCAATAACCAATCTGTAAATTTGCCATTTTTATCTAGAGCGTATCGTAAGCTTCATTTTGATATGTGGTTCGCTTCGTTCTGAAGTACGGTTTAGGAGAAACGACCATTTTAAGTAATGGCGTTTCGTGAACATACAATTACCCCTCGCTTTACTTTGAAACCTTGGTTAAGGTCCTTAAATGACTAATTAGAGTATGAAACAATTATGTAAGTTGGGTTAGGCAGTTGGTAGAGTATTCGCGAAAGAGTCGCCTTAAAATTTGTAACGGTTAATTTATTAAAATTAGTGGAGCCGAGGGTACGTGAGCGATTAACGCAAATCGTTAAGCGTATAAGCGACCGTTAGGGTATGAGTGAGTTTTGACTAGTTTCTTAAGCGACCGTGGTCTAATTCTGGCTTATGTTGTTGTTCATAAGTTACCGGACCCACTCTAAGCTTAAGTCTACCCCGGAACACTCAGGCAAGTTTTCTACCCGTTATACTGTTGTTGTGATGTAAATATATTGGTGCATTATCTTGAGATAAGTGCATGGTTGTTATTAGCAAATCTTGCGATATATTGGAGCATGTTGATATGGTATACATATACATGTTGTGAAATCTTGATATTTTATTATCAATTCAAATTCTTATAAACTGCATAATACCTATGCTAGAGATAAGCAGTAGTTGTGTATACCATTAGTATAGGGGACCTAAAGGTGAACATTTTTCTAAACCGGGAGTCGATGTTCCTGAGTATAATATACATATATATATATATATTTATATATATATAGTTTTCTATAACTAATAATTGAATAAGGTACATTCGATAGTTTTGAATAATAACCAAACTTATTTTTGATTATTCAAATAAGGATCGTACTTTCGTATAAGCATATCTTTTATTATTTATTATTCGTTTCAAGTATAAGTTTTAAAACTTCTACTTCAATTATTTTATAAAGACTATCCTTTATGGGAATATTATTTAAATAATAATATTCAGATAGTTTCTAATATATTGGGGCTGATTTATTTTATTAAATCAGCATTACTCCAAACATTCTTAAAAATGTTTTCGAGTCTTCAAAATGATTTTAAAAGTTAGAGCGGATCCCAAAAACTCGTTTTCAAGTTTAAGATCTTCCTTTTGAAGGGGACTTGAATACTCGCTCAAAAATCTAAGGGATCCGGCTCTGTGGTGTATTTTATATTCGCAACGAGGTTGCTGTTTTGAGAAAACAATTTGATTACTTGCCCAATGTTCGGGAAGTAAATCCATCTAATTGAGTCGGCATAAGCGACAGGCCGGGTATGGTCTATGAAGGTGTAAGAGGCTGGGTGACAGTCCATCCACGCGTAAGTGCCCAAGTAACGGTCTAGCGTGAGGTCCTAATGCGGCCAGGGTGATGAGCGGCGATGAATTCATCCATCTACAGTAGAAAAGGTTACTTAATTGGTATCTTTGCCTGATCAGCAAGATATCAGGTTTAGGCCAAAGTTTCTTCTTTCCAAAATTCTTGGGAATGACAACTCTACTTATACTTCCATAGCAGAAGGGTGTATGAAATATATATATAGGTGTGTATATATATCGGGACTTAATGAAGTATCTCGTAACTTCATTCTTTCAAATGATATTTCAAAGATTGAATCTATTCAAGTCTTATCTTGTAGTCTCATTTATGTGATGAACGTTTGAAACTGATTATACCTTGAACGGTGGTAGTTCAATTAGTATTCGGAAAAGATATAAGTATATTGAAGTGTCTCGTAAATTCATCTTTTCAACTTATATCTGGTTAATGATTATCTTATGCATGACAAAGATTTTCAGAACAATGCTGAGACAAGGTTAGATATATGAGATCACCTTGCAACGATATTTATATACAGTTATAAACTGGAACTCTGTGTATATTATGCATGGAAGAGGATTTCAAAGATTTTCAAAAGTATATATATATACATATATACTGAATATTTTGCGATGTGGTCGCGTTACGATATCAAACTTGGTTCATTTGTTCTTGACCAAGACTTTCATGAGTACTATGAGAATGCTCATATATTGTAAATTATTATACATATTATTTCAGTGGGCTTGTTGCTCACCCTTGTTTTCTTCTTTCATCACATAACAACAGATAGACAAGATGAACAGGACCAAGCTCCCAATTCGTGAGCGGGTAGGAAATGTTCCGCAGTTTCCTGTAGGCGTTGATGCCGTTGTAGCTGAGGTAGGAACTACCAATAGGCTAGGCTTTCAACTTTTGATGTACCAGACTTATGTATATTTATGAATTTTAATAATGGCAAAGAATATGTAAATTTATTTAGAAACCCTTTTAAGATGTAATGGTTTATAATTTTGGAATAAAATGACTTATGTTATTTTTGGTATTTATCTCTGAGACTATAACTTGTGGAGTGTGTGTATATTGTGGGGTCACAGTGCACAATAGTTGGTTGTTTATTAAGATTAAGTGTTATTAAGGAAAATGGAACTCGTGAAAACCCAGATCCCCGACCCCGGATTTGGGGGTGTTATAGTGTGACTATCATTACTTGTCTCATGAACATTACCTTCAGAGTCTATATCAGAATTATGATCATCAGGATCATTGCCATTGTCATTGTTGTCTGGAACAACTTCAAGTTCATCTTCTCCATCAGAAAGATCTTCAACATTAAGATTATCACTATCATCTTCCTTCTAAATAATTGAGACTTGGCATCATCAAATGTTACATTAAGGCTTTCCACAATCTTTTGATTACTAATCACATATACTCTGTAAGCTTTTGACTCCAGAGAATAGCCCAGAAAGATACCTTCTTCAGCTTTAGCATCAAATTGCCAAGATGTTCATCGTTCTTAAGCACAAATTACTTTCCTCCAAACATGTGAAAGTATTTCATTATTGGTTTCTTGTTGGCCATTAACTCATAAGGGGTCTTCTCATACATCTTGTTGATCAGAGTTTTATTTTGAGTATAGCATGCAGTGTTAACTGCTTCAGCCCAGAAGTAGGTAGGAAGATTGGCTTCATTAAGCATAGTCATTGCAGCTTCAACCAATGTTCGATTCTGCCTCTAAACCACTCCATTTTGTTGGGGAGTCCTTGGTGCTGAAAACTGTCTTGAGATGCCCTTCTTGACACAGAAATCATTCAATTTTACATTTCCGAATTATGTTCCATTATCTGATCTGATTGTTCGCACAGGCACTCCAGCGTCCAACTCATTCTTGTTAATGTGATCAATAATCATATCACCCTTTCTAACTCCATTGAGAGTTAACTTCTCATTCTTCTGATTAGAGATCAAACACTTCGCCTTCTTGAACAACACTTCACATCCTTTATCACAGGACTGACTGATACTGAGGAGATTATGCATAAGACTTTCAACCAGAGAGATTTCTTCAATGATGATATTTCCAATTTCCAAACAGCCATATCCCATAGTATAACCTTTGTTGTCAACTCCAAAAGTAACCACTGGGCCAGCTTTCTCAACCACCTTTGATAGCAGGGCTCTATCTCCAGTCATATGCCTTGAACATCCACTGTCCAGAATCCACATGACCTTTTTCTGCTTAATGCCCTAAAAACAAAGATGATTAAGTTTTCTTTGGTACCCAAACCAAGTTGGGTCCAGAAGGCTTAAAAGCATTTGAATATATAACATTTCCCTTAATAGAATTGACATGCTTAACAGTGTTTGCTTTATCATTGACTATTTCCTTGTCACTTTCAGAAGCACCAACAGACTTGCTCTTGGGCTTGGTGACAGGTGCCAGTTTCCTAGCTTTAGGAGGGCTTACAGTCTTTGATCTACCAGTGTTCTTACTAACATGCTTATCTTGATCACGAGATGTATTATGTGAGTGTTTGGAATCAAGATGAGTGTGCATGAAAGATACTACACATGGCATGCAAACAGATTTATCACACTTAGAAACTTTAGGCATGTTAGGCATGTTATGCACATAAGCATTCTTAACATTGTCTACTTTAACCTTTCTACAAGCATGAGTAAGGTGACCAGCAGAACCACAGTTATTGCATAACTTCCTAGGGCCATTAGTTCATATCCTGCCATTTCTACTTCTATTTTTCTTATTCTTGGAAGTAAAACCTAGTCCGACAAAAGATAAGTCAGAGTCACTAGCAACAGACATAGGTTTCTTTGCCTTTTATCTCCTTGAGAGCTCGAGATCCTCAACAAGTATCTCATAATGAACATAAAGTTTATCTTCATCAAACGGCTCAACAGTAGCTTTCTTAAACAAAGGCTTCTTAGCTTCCTTAAGAACATGAGGTGTACTAAGGGGATTAATAACTTTCTCTACAGGGTCATTTTTCAAATACTCATTTCTTAGAAGCTTTTCTAAGTTCGTCGTAGTCTAGACCTATCCCAACCTTTCCACCTACTATTTGATCAGCTATGAGCTTCTTAGCAAGATTTGTAGAATCAGTAAAAGCATGCAATTTAGTTTCTAATTTTGTATTCTTGTTCTTAAGTTCTTTCTCTGTCTCAAGGTGCTTAATAATCTTAAGCTCTAAATATCTATTGGTTTTCTTAAGATTCTCAACACTGACCCTATCTAGAACTAACTTGTCATTTTCATCTTTAACTTTCTTTAGTTCTACTTTAAGGTCTTGGACATCAAACAGAGTACATCTTAGTGTAGTACTAACATTTTTATACACTTCTTTTACGCCATCATGTTGTTCAATGCATTCCTTTGTATTGCAACATGCCTTAAGATAGTGATGAGAAACAACATTTCCATACATTAGGACAGTCTGCCTGAAGGCGACACAGTGTTCATTTTCACACAATTTATCTGGAGGTAAAGCACGAATAGTTGGAAATGTTACCTGAAAAGAAGATTCTACCATCAATATTAGATTTCCATATTGTTCTTCTTTATCATCAGTGTCATCCCAGCTCTTCCCTTCAGCTTTGTAAGATTTCACTGAATACTTCCTTGAGCTACCTGAGTCCTTCTTCTAATAAGCTTTGCCTTTATCCCTTGTTTGTTGGGACTTCCTACATTCAGTGGCAAAGTGCCCAACTTCATCACAGTTGTAGCACCTGAACTTGCTTCTATCTACCATCCATGTCTTGTAATCTAATCCAGAAGATGAACTTGACCTCTGAACACGGTTGCTGCTTCCAGAACTCCTAAAGCCTTGCTTCCTTCTAAACCTGATGTTACTGAACATCCCAGCTAAGTTGGCCATAGTAGGATCTTGCATGCTTTGCAGCTCCTCAATGGTGTAGTATTCACTTGGATTCCCAGAGATGTTTCCATCATCCATCTCAGCTTCAAAGAGCGTTTTAGCTTTAGACTTAAGCTTATTAGTAGTAATGTCAAGCTCTTTAATTCCACTGGCTACAAGAGAAGTTGTCTTCAGTAGTTCAGTATTCTTGATATCAACTGTACCACCACCATAGATGATCTTCCTTTGTTCCTGCTCCATCTCATGTGTCTTCAGCTTACCATACAACTTCTCAAGTGTCATGGTTTCAAAGTCAACACGCTCACGAACAGATGAAGCCTTATTCTCCAAGTGGTGAGGTAGGACTAGCATAAACTTCCTGTTGACTTCTCTCTGAGGATAAGTCGTGCCATGAATACTTAATTCATTTAACAGCTTATTCAGTCTTTCAAAGACTTGAGTGATACTTTCTCCAGGCAAGGACTTAAAGGCGTCATATTGTGAAGTCAAGATATCCAATCGATCATGCCTGACATCTTCAGTTCCTTCCATAAGCAGTTCTATGGTTTCCCACATGTGCCTGGCACTCTCACAGACCATAATTTGGTTACTCATATCATCATCCATCGAAACCACCAAAATAAGTTGTAGGTCTTCATCTAGAGCTATCATTTCTTTGTCACGATCACTCAATTCTGCTGCAGGACACGACATTCTCATCTTAGGCAACTCCGGATGATCCTTCATCGGCACATGTCTTCCTTCTCTCAATACTCTCATATACCCTGGATTCGACACCAGAATATACAATAGCATTTTCTTTTTCCATAGATTATATTTCGATTTATCGAACTGAGGAACCTTGATACTACTAACTTTCTGAGAACTCATCTTTTCAGATCTGAGAAAAATTCATAATATAACATCTCAAAATATAATAACCCAGTCAGTCAACAATACCAAACTAGTCAAGTCAAAACCAACAAATCCAAATCATATCTACACACCGAAAGCACTCCTAGACTCCGTACAACCAAAATCAACAACAAAACTTGCTAATCTAACGGATCAAATCTGTATATCGATCAACAAGCTCTGATACCAATTGTTAGGTCCAAAAGGTACATACAGGGGGGTGAATGTATGTTCTTCTTTTTATAATATTAATTACAGCGGAAAGTCAAAATTAAAATGAATTAAACACACAAAGAGATTCTGGGAAAATATTCTTTTTATTCAAAAGTAAAAATACCCGGAGGTTTGCTTACAACTCCAAATACAAAGATCTGAAGCAATAAATATAAAAAGAACCAAAGCAATAAGCTATAAATCTAGGGTTCTTCTTATCACTCTAAAAATTAAAAGCTCATATCAAAAGGTATTGATTACAATCAAGAGAGCTTAAATAATGAGTTTTACAAGTTTGTAAGGCTTTAAGTGGTGTGGAACAAATTGGACATGACCTCCCCTTGTCAAATCAAGCTTTTAAAGTGAGCTGAGATAAATTTGCAAGAGCTTCGCACTTTGTAAAAATGGAGGAGATTCAAATCTAATTTGCTTCTATTGATTATATAGAATTGTAGGCTGGAGAGAGAAGGGGACTACGTGGCACAATCAGAACCAAGCAAATTAAGTTGACAACTTTAAGAATAATTGTTTAAATCCAAGTTATGCTAGGCTTTTAATTGTAACTGGTGACTTGATTTATCAACCTGCGACTGAGACTGTGGCTTCAACTTGTGACTGTCAATTTTAATTCAGCAACTTGCGACTTAAAGAAATGCTCAGCCATTTTCTCTTTATGTTTTACAAACTAGTGCATGACAGCTGATTCCTTTTGAATTTACTTAACCTGCGACTCCATTTTGATTTTTATAACTTGCGAATCGTTTATTTGTTAAATACACAAAACAACTACCAGATTTCTTTCTTTTTGTACTCCAAACAGAACCAACACCAACTTGCGACTGTATGCTCACATTGCGCCCTTTCATTCAATCTGTTTCTATTCTTTTTCTTTATTTGTTGAATAGATGCGGGCCCCAGTACTCACTGCCAATTTTGTGAGTTTCTTTTCTTTCTCGAACAAAACACGCAACGAGGAGATGACCGTGTGGTACACGCGCGGCATAATAACGCAAGGAGGAGTGAGGTGGGGCGCCACACGCGCATCTACTTGCAAACCAGGTTAAATCCGCACAAACCTGCCAATTCTGTTTTCTTTTGTACTTGTTTGTTCATTTCTTTTGTTCAAATGAAGGTAGGTCCCGCAGCTTCTGTGACCGAGAAATAAAGAAACAATGGCTGCCAATCTATCAGTTATATTTACAGCAACAATTTCGATCATGTGGATTCTTTTTCTTTTTGTTTATTCAACAAGAACACACATGCATGCAATATTCTGGCTCAATAAAAAATTTGTTCAGAGAAAAAATAAAATACAATTTTTACTTTAAAATAAATAAATAAATAAAATTTGATTTTACTTATTTATTTATATAAAATTTAAACATTAATTTTATTTTTCCAAAATTAAATATTGATATTAAATTAAATAAATAAATGATTTGAGTTTCATTTATTCATTTGATAAAAATAAAATTTTAATTTATTAATTTTAAAATCAATTGTGATATAAAATTAAATAAATAAATGAATTAATTTCCATTTATTCATTTAAAAAAATCAGTCATTGATTAAAAATAAATCCTGTAAATCATCGGTCTGTAGTCCTTTGTATTGTCAAGCCTTCTAATCTCCGGGATTTTGTACCTCAAAATATTTCCAGACTCCTCGAGTACAAAAACCACTTAACAGTATTTCTAAAAATAATACTATGTTTCCTTTCACGGATCACTGACATCTCGTGCACGGGTCTAGTTTACAGACGACTAGTTCCACTCTCAGGCCTTCGTATTACACCCGTACAAACCACTGTTAAGTCTTCTACCAAATATAACCAACTTCACTAGATCAGATTGCTTACCTTAAGAAGCTTTACAAATTGGTTGAATAATGGAGATCCAAAGATTGTTCAATCACCACGCATCCCGCTCTCGCGATCTACGCTATATCGGTATCCACATGAATGTTTGAACTCAAGGAATGGATGTGTACTAGCACAAACTCGTATCTTCTTGCTCCCTCCATCTTCTCTCTTGGTGGCTAAAGTTATAGAAAAAGTCTTGCACCACAAAATCAGCCACACAAGAGATATTATATAGTGAGTAGAAAAAGAATTATAACTCTTAACTTATTAGGAGTTATTATTAATTCGAAATTCCTGTTTGTATAATAATTAAGTCACACTTAATTATTTAACAACTGAATTTTATAATTGATATTAGTAAATTTGAATATCATTATTTATCTAATTAATTAAGTCATACTTAATTAATATTATAAATAATTCGAACTACTTTAATTTAATTTAAATCCAATTTAAATTAAATAATCCTTCAAGCATTCTTTGTGTGTGACCCTATAGGTTATTATTACGTTGGCAATGAATTTTAAATCTAATATAAAATCGTAAACAATGAGCGGCATCTAGTAATACATCATTGCTACCCAAGTAATAATAATTGAATCAGTGATCAATTAAACCTTTCGAGAATAATGTACAATGTAATATAATCCCTTTAACCACATATTATAGATTAAACTAGAGGCATGTAATGTGTCATCCTCATCAATGTTTAATCCAGGTTTCCTTGATCAATGAGTAGACTATCATATCAAATTAATATTTGAGTGTGGCCACACATTTCATAGTCTAGCTCACACAAGAGACCAATAATATCACTCCTAAAATAGGAGGGTTAAATCCCATCTAGATCATTCATATTTCTCATACGATTCATAATATACCCAATGTCCACTTTTATTATTACCCGGTCAAGGATAACTTTTAATGGAATCAATGTATATTAATTCTCACATAGAAATATAATGACTTCAGGTCTAAGGACCATTACATCATTATCACTGTGAGAATTATTTATGACACAACATACATGTAGAATCTCACATCGGGCTTGTCCAGTACCATGTACATTTACATATGCCTGTGTTTTTTACTTTAGTATCACTATACCTATGATCAATCAGATGTGATCATCAGTCAACAAACACACCGGTCTTAATGTATTATTATTGTCCCTTAATAATAATACTTGGCTAGGGACCTTTTGGAATATTGATACTATTTTCATAATCTCATTTCTAAGTCACGTACTTAGAGATATAGAATTGCATATCATATTCTAAGGACATTTATTAATCTAACATTATATCGCAGTAAATTAAGAATTAATAAATTATAAAGAGAATAATTGATAGAACATAAACATTAATAATCCAAATGTCTTAAACTAAAACATCATAGTGTTGTCTCTAGGGCACAAACACTAACATGGTCCGGGGCTGGAGGAGAGGCTTGCCCAGTTCATGGATGGACTTTCTTCTCAAATGAAATGGAGAGCTATGAAGTACTCCTGATTCGACTCTGTTATGAAGGATTGCACCCGGCTATGGGGACAGGTATTTCCCTCAATTTTTTGTTTTTCTGTCTTAGTCTTTTTTCCTTTGCTTGATTTTGATTTATTTTGTTTTGGTTCTTCTGTAGTTGGGGGCTCCTATGACCGGGGCGGCTGCCATCTCCTACTCGGAGCTAAAGCATCTCTGGAAGCTTCTTGATGATAAGGACAAGGAATTTGGGAATCTTAAGTCCTCTCTTTTTTCCAAGGATGCTACTATCTACGGCTTGAATCAGAATTTGGTTGATACCATGTAATAACCCCAAAATTTTGAACTTTTTTTTTGTAACCCTTATGAATAGTGTTTTTGCTGATATTGCTGAATAAGAAAACTTTTCATGCCACACTATGTAGGGATTCTTTTATGGATATTCTGAGATTTTACCGGTACTCTATATGATATATAAGTGTATGGAAAGATCGTCAGAATCCAAATTCGAACACTTTGATTTTTCCCGAAAATCCACCAAATACCGAAAGAATTGATTATAAGGTAACAGGATAAAAAGGATTTAAATTAAAGGATTATAAGAAAGGATCATAAAAAGGAATTTAATGTATTGAGAAAGGTTAAGGGAACCCAAGTAATAAGATCCCGATTATGATCCCTCAAACGATAAACGAAAATGAAAGTTAAGCGAACTGTATAACAGATCAGCGGTCATTAGCCAAGTAATTAGAAGCTAATCAAAGAGGTTAGTGAGGATGATGTCATCAAACCAATAAGAAGAGGACAAGTGTGGGAGGATGACATAACAAGGTGACATAAGCATAACCAAAGCAAAGTGTGTTGTTGGTTGATTAAGAACCACACAAAAGTTACCATGGTTAAAAGTAATAAATCAAAACAAAAACCAAAAAAACAACCAACCAACAATTCATTTCACTAAAACACAAGTTGACTTCCCCTTTTTGCAAGCAAAGCTCTCGGCCTTTTGCATTATTTCAAGAAGGAAAATTCAAAATCTAAGATCCAAGCCTTGTTAATTAGTGAGGTAATTATCTAATACTCCTTATGCATAGATATAGCTATCCTATAAGTTTGAGCTTCAAATTCATTCACAATCTCTTCCTAAAAATCATGGAAGAAGAGGATGAATAGTGATTTTCAAGAACTTAAATTTTTGTTCTTGAGTTTTTGTTTAGATTAAGCTTGGATAAGGACTTTTAAGGGTGATTCCAAGCTAATTACTTGATTCTCCTCTCTCCAAGAAAGGTATAACCCCTCCAAACCCTAAATTTACTTTGAGTATTAGGTTTAGTTTTGTTGTTATAGTTCATGAGAGGCTTGATTGTTGTGTATGTAGAGATTAGTTGGTTTTGTGATGTTTTTGGAGTTGTAATTCTTGGATTATTGATTAATGAACTTAAGTAAAGCTTTTAGTTCATGTTGGGAAGTAGTATAAAATTGGAAATATTGAGTTTTTGGGGCTGTTGTAGCATTGTATGTATGGAGTTGGGTTGTATGGTTGAATTGAGGTTGATTGATGGTTGATTTGGAGTAGGATAAAAAATTGGTAATTGCGTAAACATAGTCGTTGTAATGTCCGAATTACTTTAGACTGTTTTGTTCTTAAATATCAGGACCCAAGAACTCACTGTTAGGTTTTGACCAATGCTATGATTAGATAGTTCATGTTACGAGCTTCGTTTTGATATGTGGTTCGTTTGAATCCGATGTACGGTTTAGGAGAAACGACCATTTTAAGTAACGGTATTTCGCGAACGAACCATTACCCCTCGCCTTACTTTGAAACATAGGTTAAAGACCTTAAAAGACTAATTGGAGTATGAATCATTTATGTAAAGTGTATTAGGCAGTTGGTAAGGCACTCGCGAAAGAATCGCCTTAAAACCCTTAATGGTTAATTTATTAAAAATAGTGCAGCCGAGGGTACTCGAGCGACTTAAGTGAACCGTTAAGCGCAAAAGCGAGTGTTAGAGTCTAATTGGTTAAAGTATAGATTCATAAGCGACTTTGGTTTAATTCCGACTTATATGTTGTTTATAGGTTACCAGACTCGTCCCAAGCCATTTGTCACCCCCAGTTGCTCAGGCAAGTTTTCTACCCGTTATACTGTTGTTGTGATGTATATATGTATATGCATTATCTTGTGATAGATGCATGTTGGTTAATTAGCAAATTTTGCGATATATTGAAGCATGCTGATATGGTATATATATGCATGTCTGTTTCGTAATCTTGATATATATCTGTTGAATCAAATGCTTACTAGTTGCATAATACCTATGCTAGAGATAAGCAATAGTTGCGTATACCCTGAGTATAGGGGACCCAAAGGTGAACATTTTTCTAAACCGGGAGTCGATGTTCCCGAGTAAAACTTATATATATATATATATATATATAGTTTTCAAAACTATTAATCGAATAAGGTTTATTCGATAACTTTATATTATTTAATGAATATTATTTTGAATATTCATTCGAGGGCTTATGACTCCGTTTATTTTATTAATGAATATTATTTTGAATATTCATTCGAGGGCTTATGACTCAGTTTATTTTATTAATAAATATTACTTGAATATTCATTCGAGGACTTATGACTCACTTATATTATTTAATGAATATTATTTGAATATTCATTTGAGGACCTATGACTCCGATTATTTACTAAATAATATTCTTTATTTTATTAAAGAATAATGTTTCGATAATCAAACTTATTTTCGATTATTCAAATAAAGATAGTACTTTCCTATAATTATATCTTTGGTTATTTATTATTCATTTCAAGTATAAGTTTTAAAACTTTTACTTCAATTATTTTTATAAGGATTATCCTTATGAGAATATTATTTAAATGATAATATTCAGATATTTTTTAATATATCGGGACTGATTTACTTTATTAAATCAGCATTACTCCAAACACTCTTTAAAGTGTTTTTGAGTCTTCAAAATGATTTTTAAAAGTTAGAGCGGATCCCAAAACTCATTTTTATATTTAAGATCTTCCTTTTAAAGGGGATTTAAATACTGGTTCAAAACCGGAGGGATCCGGCTCTGTGGTGTATTTTATATTCGCAACGAGGTTGATGTTTTGGTAAATGAATTGATTACTTACCCAATGTTCGGGAAGTAAGTCCATTTATCGAGTCGGCATAAGCAACATGGGCTCAGTGGGCGTCCATGAAAGTGTAAGTGGCTCAGTGGGAGTCCATCAAATGCGTAAGTGGCTGAGTGGCAGTCCAGCATAAGGTCCTATTATGACCAGGGTGATGACCAGTGGGGAATTCGTCCATCTACTAGTAGAAAAGGTTACTTATTGGTATCTTTGCCTGATCAGCAAGATATCGGGTTTATGCCAACATTCTTTTCCTTTCCAAAATTCATTGGATGTTACAAACTATGTTCATACTTTACATAACAGAGGTTTCCAGGAAATGTATAAAAGATATATATGTGGATATATATATCGGGACTGAATAAAGTATCTCGTAACTTCATTTCATTCAATAATATATCAAAGATTGAATCTATTCAAGTCTTAACTTGTGGTCTCATCTATGGATGACCTTTTGAAACCTATAATACTTTGAACAGTGGTAGTTCAAGTAGCTTTATAAAATGGTATAAGTATAGAGAAGTATTTGGTAACTTCATCCCTTGTTTTGCTTATATCCAGTAAGTAAATTATCTTACACTTGATAAAGGTTTCCAGTAAGTTATCCATTTAGATACTTGCATTATTGTTTACACTATATATTATCTTGCGAGCTGTATGCTCACTCTTGTTTCATTTCTTCATCACACAACAACAGTTAGGAAAGATGGCCAGACTCAAGCAGACCCAGCGCAAGCGCGTGGGAAGCGTCCTGCATCTTCCCGTTGATGTTGTAGCTGCTATAGCTGCAGAGGTAGATCTATTGGTAGATCAGGCATTCTACTTTTGGGAACCAAATATTGTGTAATTATAACTTGTGGCAGATAATGGCAAATAACTGTAAACTTATCAAGTAATCATTTTGGGTTGTAATAACTTTTAAATTATGGATTCAAGGACTTGTACTTATTTCAATTTCATCTCTGAGACTATAACGGGTTGTGGCGTGTGTTAGTGTGGGGTCACAGCATGAGGTTATTTATTATTAATTAAGTTAAGTGATATTGTGGAAAGAAAGACCGTGACGACCCGGATCCCCGACCCCGGATCTGGGGGTGTTACAGAAATGGTATCAGAGCAAAGCGTTATAAACCTCAGAGATGATGCGACGATATAATAATAAACTCATAGAGATAATTAAAACTCTTGCCAAATTCATGGTCGGACTACTTAAAGTAGCGCTGACAGTTAAAACCCTTACGGGAACCCTTATAAGTATCATGATAGTAACTTAGCTCGTTTAATGTGTAGGCACATGAGATAGAGGACCCTGAGATGTTCGAGCGTGAGCATGATGAGGCAATGCTAGATGCCGGGGATCAGAAGGAGCCTGAGATGGAGGAGGATGAGGAGGACCCCTCAGAGGAGTCAGAGACAGAGGTTGTTGCTATTTCAGATGAGGAGGACCCGGATGAGGTCCCAGTAGCTGAGGAGCATGTCGGAGCTATAGTGGATTATACTGGTACCCCTTTACCCTCACTCCCGGTGGTCAGAGCTCCTACCCCTCCACCACTATCTTGGAGCCCCTATGATGACAGCTCAGAGACCCATACTCCCGAGCCTAGGCAGACCGAGGAGGCACCCCCAGCGGCTCCGGATTCACCACCTCTCGACCCTGCCCATAGGCAGTCTTTGGTAGCTCACGGCTATGTTCAGGATGTGCTGAGGACCCGAGTGGCTGTTGCTGAGGCCCGGCTGGATGAGGTCAGGAGGGAGTTGGATGCGGAGTGGGTGGGCAGGCGTGCCCGAGCTTATGAGACTAGGGCTATTATACCCCGATCCTTGAGGAGGGAGCTGACGGGGATAGAGCTCACGTCTCGAGCGAGACTCCGATCGCTCCAGGGGGACAGGCATGGTAGGATCTCCAGGCGGCAGGCCTACTATATCTTCCGTCGTGCGATGGAAAGGGTATGGGAGCTGACCCGCTCCGGTGTGTGATTCAGGATCGATGATGGGATAGTCTAGTTGTCTAGTTAGTCGAGGCCTTAGTAAGAGCCAATTTTTCGGGATAGTTGACTTGTATATAGCATCCCTTTTTCTGACTAGACAGATAGACTCTTGTGTATCACTTTTGGGCAGATGGCTGTAGCACTGTTGTACTTTTGACCAGACCAAACTATGTATTTCTCACATTATATATATATATTTATTTCCTTTCAGTTCAGTTCCTTAGTGACGAGATCACTGTTTTTATCATTATTATTACTGCACTTCTTTTAGAACTGTCATAATATAATTGAATTGCGAGATACATTCTCCCCATTATAGAACTGTGCAAGGCACAATGTTGTGTATGATTGTGACCTAACGTTGAATATCCCAATTTTTTTTATTATCAGTATCATGCCACCAAGAAAGATTGGAACTAGGGCGAACCCTGGATCTGAGGACCAGGGAAACCATAACCAGGATGATAGGAACCAGGAGCACAATGAAGAGGAAGACGAGGATTATATTGAACAGGATGACTCCCTGTATGAAGGGGAGGAGGAAACATATGATGTTGAGGGATTTGAGATAGAGGCTGAAGAAGGAGAAACTGAGGTTGAGCAACCAGTACCAAACCCAGGCATGGATCCCATGGGCCAGTTCATGCAACTACTAAGGCAGAACTTGGAACGCCAACCCACCAACCCACCCCCTCAAGGAAATAACAATGTTATGGCAAACTCTTTCAGGGCTTTTAAGTCCCTTAAGCCCCCTGAGTTCCACGGATCAGCCGACCCAGTTGAGGCAAGGGCGTGGCTGAAGGAAATGGAGAAATCCATTGAGATTCTGAGTACCGATGAGGCATAGAAGACTGTATTTGCTACCTACCTTCTGAAAGAAGAGGCCAACTACTGGTGGGAGGCCAAGAAAAACATGGAGACAGATACTATTATAACCTGGGAAAGGTTCAGTCAGTTGTTTTTGGGAAAGTATTTCCCAAGGTTTATGGAAAACCAGATGGAGCTCAAGTTCTTGGAGCTAAAGTAGAGTAACTTATCTGTAGCAGAGTACGAAGCAAAATTTACTGAGTTATCAAGGTTTGTGCCGGAGTTTGTGAGCACCGAGGAAAAGAAAGCTAGGAGGTTTCAGCAGGGACTGAAACCGTGGATTCAGAATAGGGTGGCAATCCTTGAGCTTACTTATTATGCCACTCTGGTGCAAAAGGTAACGATTGTAGAAGCCGGAAGTGAACAGATGCAGAAGGAAAGAGAGAAGAAGGGAATAAAGAGGAAAAGTATGAGCATGGGTGGAGGTTTCGCAGGAAGGAGCTTCCCAACTAGATTTAATCGAGGAGCAGTGTCCCTACCGGGAAAGAGCACTGGGTTTAAGCGGCCAATGAGTGTGAATGTGAGCCAGACCGGCCAGAAGTCAAGAATGTCCTATTCCGACCAATCTCGACCCCCATTGCCAGCCTGTAACACTTGTAGAAGGATGCATACGGGGGAGTGTAAAGGAAAGCCAGTAACCTGCTTTAAGTGCGGTCGAGAGGTTCACTATTCAACTAAGTGCCCTTCATCAACCCCTGCTGTCATTCCAACCACCACTTGTCATCAGTATGGACGCCCGGGTCATTGGAAGAGGGAATGCCCAATGAACAAACCAGCAGCTTCAGGAGCCAGCAGGGCTGCCTCCAATAAGCCACCTACTGCGAGGACTTTCAACATGACAGTCCAGGATGCTATAAAAGACTCAGATGTGATAACAGGTACCCTTTCTCTAAATTCAGTCAGTGCAAATGTTTTATTTGATTCGGGAGCAACTAAATCTTTTATATCAAAGGACTTTGCGCGTAAATTAAGACTTAAGGTTGAACCCTTAATAGAACCCTTACAAGTAGAAATAGCCAATCATGAAGTTATTCCTATTAACCAGATTCACCCCGCCTGTGAGTTAGGCATAGAGGAATAATCTTTTAGTGTTGATCCGATTCCTTTTAAATTAGGGGAGTTTGATGTAATTTTGGGAATGGATTGGCTATCTAGCAATGATGCTCAGATAGACTATAAGGGGAAGAAAGTTAAGTTGAATATCCCAGGAAAGAAAGAAGTCATATTTAGGGGAAAGAGGCAGACGCGGAAATTTTTGACCATGGCCCAGGCCAAAAGGATGCTACAAAAAGGAAATGAGGCTTACCTAGCCTATGTGGTGGACACGCAGAAGGAGGTGCCCAACTTACAAGATATTCCGGTAGTCAACGAATTTGAAGATGTACTCCCACAAGACCTTCCGGGATTACCACCCGATAGAGTGATTGAATTTGCTATTATGTTGGCCCCAGGGACGGCGCCAGTTTCAAAAGCACCTTACCGGTTAGCCCCGTTAGAAATGAAGGAATTAGCTACTCAATTGCAGGAACTCTTGGATAAAGGTATGATAAGACCCAGTGTGTCTCTGTGGGGAGCACCAGTGTTATTTGTTAAGAAGAAGGATGGGAGCATGAGGCTGTGCATCGACTACCGAGAGTTGAACAAGCTAACCATAAAGAACAGGTACCCGTTACCTAGAATAGACGATCTGTTCGACCAGCTAAAGGATGCTGTTTATTTTTCCAAGATTGACATGAGAACTGGATATCACCAGCTAAAGATTAAACCCGAACATATTCCCAAGACCGCGTTCCGTACCAGGTATGGGCACTATGAGTTCTTGGTAATGTCCTTTGGATTAACCAACGCCCCAGCGGCTTTCATGGATTTAATGAACAGAGTATTTAAGAAGTACTTGGATGAGTGTGTGATAGTTTTTATCGATGATATTTTAATCTACTCAAGAACTGAGGCAGAACATGCAAAGCATTTGAGGATAGCTCTAGGAATACTCAGAGAGGAATAATTATATGCCAAATTCTCGAACTGTGAATTCTGGCGGAATGAAGTACAGTTTTTAGGACATGTGATCAATAAAGAAGGAGTATTGGTCGACCCCTCCAAGATAGAGGCGGTCTCAAATTGGGAAAGGCCAACCACACCCACGGAGGTAAGGAGTTTCATAGGATTGGCCGGCTACTATCGTAGATTTGTACAGGACTTTGCGAAGATCGCCGCCCCTTTGACATGACTTACTCGTAAGACAGAGAAGTTTGAATGGACGGAAAAATGCGAGAACAGTTTTCAAGAATTAAAGAAAAGGTTGGTAACGGCCCCGGTGTTGGCATTGCTAGACGGAAAAGGAGATTTTGTGATATATAGTGACGCGTCGCACAAAGGATTAAGGTGTGTGCTTATGCATCATGGTAAGGTGATTGCGTATGCGTCGAGACAACTGAATGAAGACGAGATTAGATATCCTACTCATGACCTTGAGCTCGCGGCAATAGTTTTTGCCTTAAAGATTTGGAGGCGCTACTTGTATGGAGAGAAGTGCGAGATTTTCACAGACCATAAGAGCCTCAAGTACATATTTACGCAGAAAGAGCTCAACATGCGCCAGAGGATATGGTTAGAGCTAATCAAGGACTACGATTGTGAGATTCTCTATCATCCGGGGAAAGCCAATGTGGTGGCTGATGCCCTTAGTAGAAAGGAAAGACTCAGAATGATAATGACTTCGGAAGAATTGATAAAGGATTTTGAGAGAATGGAAATAGAAGTAAAGGTAACCGGAACCGGAACTGAAAAGCTGTTTGAGATCTCGATGCAGCCAGAGTTATTGGAAAAGATTAGATTGTGCCAAGAGAAAGTAATGAATGAAGGCAGAGAATCAATGACTGGAGAAGAGATCCATACTGAGAGAGATAATAAAGGGATAATGAGGTACTCCTACCGGATTCGGGTTCTGAACGTTCAAGAGCTTAAAGATGAGATTTTGGATAAAAGCCATAGTTCAAGATATTCCATTCACCCGGGAAGCACCAAGATGTATAGGGATTTGAAGGAGTATTACTGGTGGCCCAACATGAAAAGGGATGTAGCAGAATGGGTAAGCAAATGTTTGACTTGCCAAAGAGTAAAGGCAGAGCACTAGAGACCCAGTGGACTTTTACGACCCCTGGAGATTCCCGAATGGAAATGGGAACAGATAGCCATGGATTTTGTTGTCGGTTTACCAAGGACGAAAGCCAACAATGATGCCATATGGGTGATTATAGACCGACTGACAAAGTCAGCTCATTTCATTCCTATCAATGAGAGATACACAGTCGATAGACTGGTGGACATCTACCTTAAGGAAATAGTGACGCGACATGGAGTCCCAGCGTCCATTGTCTCAGACCGAGACCCCAGGTTCAACTCCAGATTTTGGAGGAGCTTTCAAGAATGTGCGGGGACCAAGTTAAATATGAGTACCGCTTACCATCCCCAGACGGATGGGCAGAGTGAAAGGACCATCCAGACACTAGAGGATATGTTGAGAGTCTGCGCAATAGACTTTAAAGGAAGTTGGGATGATCACTTGCCGTTGATCGAGTTTTCTTATAACAATAGCTTTCATACTAGCATCGGAATGCCGCCTTATGAGGCCCTATACGGAAGAAGGTGTCGATCTCCCTTATACTGGGATGAAGTAGGAGAGCGGAAGATGCTCGGACCCGAAGTGGTCCAAAGGACCAAAGACATAGTGGATCTTATCAGAGGATGGTTGGTAGCAGCCCAAGACAGACAGAAGAAATATGCAGACCTAGCCCGAAAGGACAAGGAGTATGAAGTAGGGGACTTAGTACTACTAAAAGTATCCCCTTGGAAGGGATTAATGAGGTTCGGAAAGAAAGGGAAACTAAGCCCAAGATACATTGGACCTTTTGAGGTACTAAGACGTTTTGGAAAGTTGGCTTACGAGCTAGCCTTACCCCCGAACCTACAACAAGTTCATAATGTGTTCCATGTGTCAATGCTAAGGAAGTATCATCGGGATGCCAGGCATATAGTGGAGTACGAGCAGGTGGATATGCAACCAGATCCGACTTACGTGGAAAGACCAGTAAAGACTATGGATAAGAAGGAGCAGGTGCTTCGGAACAAAGTAATCAAGCTAGTCAGAGTGCTATGGCAGAATCATAATGTGGAAGAATCCACTTGGGAACTAGAGAGCGCAATGCTAAAAAAGTACCCCCATTTGTCTTCTATTTGATTCCGGGACGGAATCCTTTTAAGGAGGAGAGACTGTAATAACCCCAAAATTTTGAACTTTTTTTTGTAACCCTTATGAATAGTGTTTTTGCTGATATTACTGAATAAGAAAACTTTTCATGCCACACTATGTAGTGATTCTTTTATGGATATTCTGAGATTTTATTGGTACTCTATATGATATATAAGTATATGTAAAGATCGTCAGAATCCAAATTCGAACACTTTGATTTTTCCCGAAAATCCACCAAATACCGAAAGAATTGAGTATAAGGTAACAGGATAAAAAGGATTTAAATTAAAGGATTATAAGAGAGGATCATAAAAAGGAATTTAATGTATTGAGAAAGGTTAAGGGAACCCAAGTAATAAGATCCCGGTTATGATCCCTCAAACGATAAAAGAAAATGAAAGTTAAGTGAACCGTATAACAGATCAACGGTCATTAGCCAAGTAATTAGAAGCTAATCAAAGAGGTTAGTGAGGATGATGTCATCAAACCAATAAGAAGAGGACAAGTGTGGGAGGATGACATAACAAGGTGACATAAGCATGACCAAAGCAAAGTGTGTTGTTGGTTGATTAAGAACCACACAAAAGTAACCATGGTTAAAAGTAATAAATCAAAACAAAAACCAAAAAACAACCAACCAACAATTCATTTCACCAAAACACAAGTTGACTTCCCCTTTTTGCAAGCAAAGCTCTCGGCCTTTTGCATTATTTCAAGAAGGAAAATTCAAAATCTAAGATCCAAGCCTTGTTAATTAGTGAGGTAATTATCTAATACTCCTTGTGCATAGATATAGTTATCCTATAAGTTTGAGCTTCAAATTCATTCACAATCTCTTCCTAAAAATAATGGAAGAAGAGGGTGAATAGTGTTTTTCAAGAACTTAAATTTTTGTTCTTGAGTTTTTGTTTAGATTAAGCTTGGATAAGGACTTTTAAGGGTGATTCCAAGCTAATTACTTGATTCTCCACTCTCCAAGGAAGGTATAACCCCTCCAAACCCTAAATTTACTTTGAGTATTAGGTTTAGTTTTGTTGTTATAGTTCATGAGAGGCTTGATTGTTGTGTATGTAGAGATTAGTTGATTTTGTGATGTTTTTGGAGTTGTAATTCTTGGATTATTGATTAATGAACTTAAGTAAAGCTTTTAGTTCATGTTGGGAAGTAGTATAAAATTGGAAATATTGAGTTGTTGGGGCTGTTGTAGCGTTGTATGTATGGAGTTGGGTTGTATGGTTGAATTGAGGTTGATTGATGGTTGATTTGGAGTAGGATAAAAAATTGGTAATCGCGTAAACATAGCCGTCGTAATGTCCGAATTACTTTAGACTGTTTTGTTCTTAAACATCAGGACCCAAGAACTCGGTGTTAGGTTTTCACCAATGCCATAATTAGATTCATGTTACGAGCTTCGTTTTGATATGTGGTTCGTTTGAATCTGATGTACGGTTTAGGAGAAACGACCGTTTTAAGTAACGGCGTTTCGCGAACGAACCATTACCCCTCGCCTTACTTTGAAACATAGGTTAAAGACCTTAAAAGACTAATTGGAGTATGAATCATTTATGTAAAGTGTATTAGGCAGTTGGTAAGGCACTCGCGAAAGAATCGCCTTAAAACCCTTAATGGTTAATTTATTAAAAATGGTGGAGCCGAGGGTACTCGAGCGACTTAAGTGAACCGTTAAGCGCAAAAGCGAGTGTTAGAGTCTAATTGGTTAAAGTATAAATTCATAAGCGACTTTGGTTTAATTCCAATTTATATGTTGTTTATAGGTTACCAGACTCGTCCCAAGCCATTTGTCACCCCCAGTTGCTCAGGCAAGTTTTCTACCCGTTATACTGTTGTTGTGATGTATATATGTATATGCATTATCTTGTGATAGATGCATGTTGGTTAATTAGCAAATTTTGCGATATATTGAAGCATGCTGATATGGTATATATATGCATGTCTGTTTTGTAATCTTGATATATATCTGTTAAATCAAATGCTTACTAGTTGCATAATACCTATGCTAGAGATAAGCAGTAGTTGCGTATACCCTGAGTATAGGGGACCCAAAGGTGAACATTTTTCTAAACCGGGAGTCGATGTTCCCGAGTATAACATATATATATATATATATAGTTTTCAAAACTATTAATCGAATAAGGTTTATTCGATAACTTTATATTATTTAATGAATATTCATTTGAGGGCTTATGACTCCGTTTATTTTATTAATGAATATTATTTTGAATATTCATTCGAGGGCTTATGACTCAGTTTATTTTATTAATGAATATTACTTGAATATTCATTCGAGGACTTATGACTCAGTTATATTATTTAATGAATATTATTTGAATATTCATTTGAGGACCTATGACTCCGATTATTTACTAAATTGTTATGGATAAAAAACTAAGGTTATTATTTGCTGTATTTATTACTAAGATTCGGGAGCTCAAGGCCTTTAATGGCTGCTCTCGTGTTTCGTGGCTCGATCTGCCTTTATGAGATGCCTACGTATCTCTGTGAATTAGAGAATCAAGCCAAAAAACATAGTTCTGATCTGTGGGGTGAGGCCCCTTATATAGATGTTAGGAGTCCTTAAATTGGACTTGGTATAGGAGACTTGGTGGGCAAGTCTCATAATTAGAATGGACTTTGGAGTCCTAGATAGTAGGAAACTGATTCCTTATCCTTTTAGGTCCCCTTGAGGCTAATCTCTAAGGATTTATATCCTTATCGGGACTCTTCTCAACATCTGATTTTTCCCTTCTTAATTAATTACGAAATTAATTAATAATCAGGGCTTTTGGGCCTTTTTATTCCATCAGGCCTGATCTGGTCCACCAGGCTTAACCTTTCTGGTCTGAGTATCATGTATCTTTTTATTGGGCCTAGCAGCTCACAGCTTGTACAATTAGTATTTAATTATACAATCATAATTTATTTATCCCTATCATTTGCCCCCCAACTTCTGGGAAACATTGATTAGGTTTCGCAGAAGTTAAGTCTATTCGTTCCCTTACAGGGTTTCATTTTTCCGTAAAGTGTGGAGCGAACTACACATTTACAATGAAATTTTCCTTTTATTCAGGAATTATCTTAATTTCCAGGAATTTTTCCCTTATTTCCGGGATTTTTCCCTTATTTTCTGGATTTTTCCCTAATTTTCTGGGATTTTCCTTAATTTCCGGGATTTTTACCTAATTTTCTGGGATTTTCCCTAATTTTCTGGGATTTTTCCCTAATTTTCTGGGATTTTCCCTATTTTTCAGATTTCCAGCCCTTTTTCGACCAGGATCCTAGTCGAAATTTCGACCTGGATCCTAGTCGAAAATAGGGGTCAGCCTTGCCATCCTGGTCGAAGGAATTCGACTAGGATCCACGACCTGGATTTCGACCAGGATCCTAGTCGAAATTTCGACCTGGATCTAGGACCTGGAATTCGACCAGGATCCTAGTCGAAAATTCGACCTGGATCTAGGTCAAAAATTCCACCTTTTTTAGCTTCTTGTCATGAGCCTATCGACTAGGATTTCGACTAGGATTCTAGTCGATATTTCGACCTGAATCCTGTTCGAAAATTCTTTGGTTTCTTGCTTCCTGGTCGAAGGATTTCGACTAGGATCCACGACCAGGAATTCGACCAGGATCCTAGTCGAACTTCGACCTGGGTTTTTAATCCCCATTTTTTGAAAGATGCTTGGTTTATTCGACCTCATTCCTGGTCGAAGCTTCGACCTCAATTCAGTCCCGTTATTCCAGCTATTTTCGGGTGTCTGCTCGAAAGATTTCGGGCAGGATTCACGACCTGGAATTCGACCTGGATTCTGGTCTTTTTTACCCGTTATTTTCGGGTGTCTGCTCGAAAGATTTCGAGCAGGATTCACGACCTGGATTTCGACCTGGTTCCTGGTCTTCCACTAGCCTTCTTTATTTAGCTTTAATTTAGGGTATTGTATTTTCCAAATCCTAATTGGATTTGGGCCTGGCCTTTTTTGTTGGGCCTTATTAAATTTTACTGAGCCTCTATTATTGGGCTTTTCCAAATCTTATTGGGCCTCTTTTATTGGGCCTTTTCAAATCTTATAGGGCCTTTTCAAATCTTATTGGGCCTCTTTTATTGATCTGGGCTTAATACACCCTGTTTAGAATGCTCTAGAATTCCTAGGAATATTCTGGAATATTCTTTTTTCTGAGCTTTTTCCTATGGGCTTTTGTTCTCAATGGGCTTTTCGCCCCTTCAACTTCCTTTTCCTCTTATATAAAGGAATGAGGAAAGGCTATTACTCCTCACTTTCTCATTTCTTAGTTTTCTTCTTTATCTTCCTGCTAAGATTCTCAGAGGAATAACAGCAAGTCGGAGCTCAAAGCCTTTTTCAGGAGCGCTTCTTCAGGTAAGATTCCTCCCTTTGCTTTTCGTGTCTATTTTTCCATTGTGTGCCATTTTAAGATAGCCTATTTACGTGCCCCTTACTTTTTTCAGATGGCTGACAAAAGAATGACTCGCTTGGCCAAGATGAACGTGGCTAGAAAGTCCAACGATTTTCCTATTCGATCGAGGTATACTTCCTTAATCGACATGATCAACACTCGAGGGGACGAGTATCCGTCTGATGCGCATCTGGACGCGCACGATCATATCAGTGCTTTACGGGATCCCAAGGAGCTGGAAAAGTTGAGCAGCTGCTTCAAAATCAAGGAGCCTTTTAAGCTGGTTCTTGCGGGTCTGGCCGACAGGGCCTGTCAGTGGAAGAAGGACGCGCTATGCGTCTATAGGGATACTCTAAGGGTAGGTATTAGACTCCCTTTTCATCCATTCATTCCTTTGCTACTGGCTGATGTGGGCATCAGCCCTTGCCAACTTCCCCCTAATTCCTGGAGGTTGATTTTGTGCTATCTGTCGCAATGCGCCAAGCACAACGTCCCCACTTCTGTTGCTTTCTTCAGGAAGATTTTTCAGTTCAAAAACAGCCCTGATAAAAGTCCGGGTTGGGTTTCTATCAACCAGCGCCCCACTATCCCCCATATCGTGAATGGGAAGTCCATCCCTGACAACAACTTGGGGTGGAAGAAAGATTTTTTGTTTGTTATTTGGGAAGGTGGAGATTGGGGCTCCCTGTTTCGATCATCCTTTGGGCTGGCCGTGGACGGGAGCCCAAATGACATAACTTTGTCTGAGGAGTAGGCTAGAGGTTTCAACCTCCTTACGCAAGAAAACGGTACTTCCCATTATTGGGACCTTATCCGGGAGACCGTCCTGGTAGAACGCGGCCTTTCGCCCGTTAATAAGAAAAGTAAGTTCACTTTCTTACCTCCTTTATTTCCTGCACTTTTATTTCATTGGTTTTCAACTGACTTTGTTTGTTGCAGTGGCTGAGAAGATTGAGGAGGCTACCAAGCCGAAGTACCTGGAGACGGTACGTCATTTACCTAGGCTCTTCGTACTTATCTTTCCATGTTTCTTTTCTAAACTTTCGCTGTTTCTCTTGCAGGCTAACGCCCATTTCCAAGGGGCCATTCACCAAGCTAAGGCTTGGAAGGTTGGCCTGGAAGATGCCAACAAGAAGCTGGAGGAGGCCAACCAAAAAATAGAGGCCCTTGAAGCTCAACTGGCCTCTTCCACTTCTAACCTGGAGACGGCCCGGGCCGAAAATGTCATTCTGAAGGCGCAGAAGGACAAAGCCTTTGATGGCTGGATGGACACCCAAGAATTCAAGGACTTGATGGTGGAGCATGATGCCCTTCTTCACCTGGTTAGCTATAAAGAGGGCCGGGATGCTGCTGTGGAGGCCATCCAGGATGAGTTTCCAGAGGTCCTTGAGCAGTCCCCCTTTCCTTGCCCTGTGCGGGTTCCAGAGCTTGGAGGTGTTACTGAGAAGCTTGCTGTTATGATCAAGGATGGAGAGGAGGAAGATTCTTCCGAAGAGGAGTTTGAGCCTGTCGCTAAGAAGGCCAGGGTGGAAGAGCCTCCAAAAGCAACGCCTCAACAGCCAGCATCTCCTGCAGAGGGAACTTCTACAGGGACTTCGGAAGGGACAACCGAGACGTCCGAAGGAACGACTGAGACTTCCGAGGAGACTTCGGATAGTGGTTCTGAGGAATCTCAGCCTTCCAAGGCCTAACTTTTTGTATATCTTCTTTTTGAACTTTATTCATATCTAAACTTGTTACCCTTCGGGGTTATATTTCATATGTTGCTTTTCTTGCCTCTTTATGTTTTAACTTTACAATCTTAATACGCATTTGAACTTTAAACATCCTTAGATAGAAATAATTTCAAACTCTTTAATATGAAGTCTGGTTTCCCAAAACCTTACACAGCATGGGTTCGACCCTAATCAACAATAACTAGACAATGTAAATTCTACTGGAATATAAAATCCTACACAAGCAAAGCTTCAAGGTGCTTTTAAACCTACTTGTCACAATGACAAGTGAGAATCGTACTTCGCCTATCTTACACGTAGTAAACCTTCAGGTTTTGTGCGTGCCAGGTCCTCGGGACTTCAAAACCTTCCATAGTTTCCAGCTTGTAGGTTCCGCTTCCCTGAACGCTCTTGACTCTGTACGGCCCTTCCCAATTCGGGGCAAGCTTTCCTTTCTGTCCGACACCAGAAGCCTCTATTTTTCTCAAGACTAGGTCACCTTGTTTGAAAAACCTCTCTTTAACCCTTAGGTTGTAGTAGAATGAAGCCTTTTTCTGATATTCTACTATCTTTGCATGTGCTTTATCTCGCACTTCATCGATTAAATCCAGGGCTAACCTCTGCCCTTCCTCATTTTCTTCTGCATTGAAAGCCTGAATCCTTGGAGAGGAATGTGATATCTCTACTGGAACTACTGCTTCTGCCCCATATGCCAACATGAAGGGAGTTGCTCCTGTCGTGACTCTACAGGTAGTCCTGTAGGCCCATAATATTGGAAGTATATCATCTACCCAATTATTTCTTGACTTCTCGATCCTCTTCTTTAGTCCATCCAGGATTATCTGATTTGCTACCTCTGCTTGCCCATTGGCTTGCGCGTGAGCCACAGAGGTGAATCGTAACTCAATTTCATTTTTTTCACAATACTTCTTGAATTCCTCATTGTTGAATTGTGTTCCATTGTCAGTGACGAGGATACAGGGAATTCCATATCGGCACATAATGTTTTCCCACAGGAATTGTGTAACCTGCTTAGTAGTGATTTTGGCCAAGGGTTTGGCTTCGATCCACTTGGTGAAATAATCAATGGCTACAATCAGAAATTTCCTTTGTGCCGTGGCCATAGGAAAAGGCCCTAGAATATCCATCCCCCACATGGCAAAGGGAATGGGCGAGTTGATAGAGGTCAGCATCTCGGGGGGTTGTCTAACAACTGGTGCATGCTTCTGACAGCGATCACACTTCTTCACATATTCTTTGGCATCAGCCATCATTTCTGGCCAATAGAAGCCTAAACGAGTTATCTTATGAGCCAAGGCCCTGCCCCCCAAGTGTTGTCCATAAATACCTTCATGCACTTCTTCAAGAGCCAAGCGTGCCTTATCGGGCCTGAGACACCTCAAGTAGGGAACCACGAAAGATCTTTTGTAAAGAATCCCATCTATCAAAGAGTACCTTAGTGCCCGAACAGTTAACTTCCGTGCTTCAGTTGCATCACTTGACAACCAACCGGTCTGAATGTGAGCCTTGATGGGATCAATCCATGACGTCCCCAAGCCTATGGGAGCCACTAGCTTAACATCTATGCTTCGTGTCTTCAAAACACGGAAGTACACACTTCCTGAACTTTCTTCAATCTCAGACGAAGCGAACTTTGATAGCGCATCTGCCTTAACATTTTCTTCCCTTGGAATGTGTTCAACATGGCATTCATTAAATTGGGTCATCACAACCCTTACTAGGCGGACATACTTAGCCATCGTATCATCCCTTGCCTCAAATTCTCCCTTTACCTGGGATATGATCAGCTTCGAGTCTCCATGGACCTTTAAGTTTTTGACTCTAAGTGTCCCAGCTAGACTAAGGCCAGCTATCAGGGCTTCATACTCTGCCTCATTGTTTGTGGTTGGAAAATCTAGCTTCATAGCATACTCAGTTAAGAACCCATCAGGGCTTTGCAAAACCAACCCTGCTCCACTGGAATTTGTTTTTGATGCTCCATCAAAATAGAGAACCCAATATTCTTTCTCCTTATCATCCTTCTCCCTGTCCCCATTGTCGACTCCCTTGTCTTGAGGTATGGTATCTTCCTGCCCCCCGACTTCTTGGTTGGGTATGGAACATTCCACCACGAAGTCAGCTAGTGCCTGGGCTTTTATAGCCGTACGTGGCTTATACTTGAGATCAAACTCTCCCAACTCTATTGCCCACTTAATCAGTCTCCCACTTGCCTTGGGACTGTGAATGATATTTCTCAGTGGCTGATTTGTTAGCACTTCAATCTGGTGAGCTTGAAAATAAGGACGCAGCTTTCTTGAAGCCATTACCAAGGCTAAAGCAAATTTCTCAATAGTTGAATAATTCAACTCAGCACCATGCAAAATTTTGCTGACATAGTATACGGGTTTCTGGACTTTCAATTCTTCCTTAACCAACACCGCGCTCAAGGCGCTCTCTGAAACAGCCAAGTACAAGAATAAAATTTCACTCAGAACTGGCTTGGCCAATAACGGGGCCTGGGCCATATACTTCTTTAACTCTTCAAATGCCTTCTGGTTTTCCTCACTCCATACAAAGTCTTTGATGCTCTTTAGCGATTTGAAGAATGACAAACATTTGTCCCCCGACTTGGAGATGAATCGTCCTAGCGCAGCAACCCTTCCTGTAAGCTTCTGAACATCCTTAACAGTTTTTGGTGGTTCCATGTCCAGGATCGCCTTTATCTTATCCGGGTTAGCCTCAATTCCCCTCTTTGAGACCATCAGTCCCAAGAATTTTCCAGATCCTACTCCGAAAGCACACTTCGTAGGATTCAACATCATCTTGTGGTACCTCAGGACCTCAAAAGCTTCCCTTAAATGGGCTATATGATCAGTCTTTACTAGACTCTTGACTAACATGTCATCAACATAGACTTCCATAGTCTTACCAATAAGATCCTTAAAAATTCTATTCACCAACCTTTGATAGGTGGCTCCTGCATTCTTGAGACCAAACGCCATAACAAGATAACAATAAACACCAAAGTCAGTGATAAATGATACCTTTGGAATGTCATCCTTATACATTTTGATCTGGTTGTATCCGCTAAATCCATCCATGAAACTCAGCATCTCATGTCCAGCAGTGGCATCAATCAAAGTATCAATTCTAGGCAGCGGAAAACAGTCTTTGGGGCATGCATCATTCAGATCAGTGAAGTCTATACACATCCTCCACTTTCCATTAGCCTTCTTCACCATTACAGGGTTTGCTAACCACTCCGGAAATTGAATCTCCTCAATGAAACCAGCCTCTAAGAGCTTTTCTACTTCCTGCTTTATAGCCTCTTGTCTTTCCGGGGCAAAATTTCTTTTCTTTTGTTTCACTGTCTTCCGGCTTGGATCCACGTTTAGCTTGTGAGTAATTAACTCCGGGTCTATGCCTGGCATATCAGCTGCTGACCATGCAAACACATCACTATTTTCTTGCAAAAATTTCACTAACTTCCCTCTAAGGGGCTCCTCTAATGTGGCTCCAATGAAAGTCGTCCTCTCAGGATTCTCGGGGTCTAAAGGAACCGAAACCAATTCTTCTGCTGGCCTTCCTCTATTCTCATCATTTTCTCAAACATCCATATCTTCAATAGGAAGAACCTGCCCCCCGACTCCATCTACCCTCAAAGAGGCCATATAACAGCTTCTAGCCATTTTTTGATCTCCTCTCTCTTCTCCAATCCCGTTTCGGGTGGGAAACTTCATGACTGAATGGTAGGAAGAGGGGACTGCCTTGAAGGCATGTATCCCTGTTCTCCCCATGATAGCATTATAAGTTGAACTAGCCTTTACCACCACGAAATCCAGCATCTGCGTTGCTTGCCTTGGCTCCGTACCTATGGTGGTTGGCAATTTGATTATCCCTTTCACAGGACATTCTACTCCAGCAAATCCATATATCGGCATGTCGGTTGGTGTCAACTGGGAGTCGTTATACCCCATCCTTAGAAAGGTGTCATGGAGCAAGATATCCACAGAAGCACCATTATCCACAAGGACCCTCTTAACCGGGCTATTTCCTATTATTGGTGTTATGACCAGCGGGTCGTCATGGGGAAACTTCACACCCTCTAGGTCCGAATCATCAAAAGCCAATGTTACTTCTGTCATGGCCCTCTTCGGGGCTTCTCCAACAATATGCATAACCTCTCTAGTATATGCCTTTCTGGAATTTTTGGACAATCCAGCAGCAGTTGGACCTCCAAAGATCGTGTTTATCACAGGCCCTCGAGGTCTCGGCCCTCCATTAATGGTGTTTATAACTGGTCCTCTAGGCTGGGGGTTTCGCCCCTGATCGTCTTGGTCCCTCCTACGATCCTCAAAGTTCTTCCTTCCATTATTATTCCTATCCCCTCCTTCTCCAGTGTATTTGTTCAATCTTCCTTTTCGAATGAGGAACTCAATTTCATCTTTCAATTGCCTACACTCATCGGTGTCATGGCCAACATCTTTGTGAAACCTGCAATACTTGCTCTTATCTAGCTTGGTGGGATCAGCCTTCAAGGGCTTAGGCCAGCGAACATCTCTGTCTTTCTCAATCTCCATCAAAATCTGACTTCTAGGAGCATTAAGCTTAGCGTATTCAGTGAACTTTTGCCCAGGTCCTCCCTTCTTGGGGGTTGAATCAGGGTTTTGTTCGGTTCTAGGATATTTGTCCTTTGCAATATATTCTAAATCAGTTTTTCGCTTCTTGCCTCCAGTGGGCTCATTACTTACTACGGTCTTCCTCATGCTTTCTTCAACCTTGATATACTTCCCTGCCCTCTCTTGGAGTTGCAACATGTTTTCAGGGGGACGTTTGGCCAAGGACATCTTGAAAAACTCATCCCTGGTTCCTTGTTGCAGTGCTATCATGGCTACCTTATCATCAAGGTCTGGGACTTTTAAAGCCTCCTTTGTAAAACGATTCAGGTAATCTCTCAAGGATTCCTTAGCTCCCTACACAAGACTCATAAGAGATGCTGAACTTTTCTCATGGACTCTTCCACTGATGAATTGCTTAATAAAAGCCTGACTTAATTCTCTGAACGATCCAATAGAATTTGGGGGCAGGCGACTGTACCATCTTTGAGCCATACCCGACAGGGTTTGAGGGAAGGCCCGACACTTTATAGCATCATTCACGGGTTGCAGCAGCAGTGCATTAGAGAATGTCCTAACATGATTAGCGGGGTCTCCCGTGCCATCATAGGCTTTGATAGTGGGCATCTTGAATTTCCTCGAGATATGGGCATTCATTATCTCTTCTGTGAAGGGTGGAGTTGGATCATCAGGATCTCCAAGGGGAAGGAGATTGCTTGGATCAGTTCTTGGGATAGCAGCCCTTCTTCTTACCGGACCATCCAGGTCTATGACAGGAGGAGGATTTCTCCCCCTAAGAGGTATCTGGGGCCTGGTGGCCTGGTGAGCCTCCAAATCACGCCTCAGCCTTTGGATTTCAGCCTCATGAGCCCTGATCCTTTCCTGCACTTCTTGGGGATTCGCCCCTGGGGTGCTTTGGGGGCGTTGCCTTCCATCGGCCATTGGCTCTTTTCCAGGACGCCTCCTTCTCGGGGCCACTTCATCATCCGAAGATTCGGAGTCTCTTTCACTGTAAGGACCAGAAAATTCCCGATCCTCAGGGATAGGACCCAAACCTCGTATATAGGGGGGCAACTGCCCTCGTGCTTCGCTTCGCCCAGCATATCCGCTTCCTCCAACCTCAGGGTGAAGGGGCATCCCATAAGGGGGGTTAGTAGTAACAATAGTTGAATATTCATACCCGACGGGTCGAGAATTCACAGGTATATGTACTTGTTGAACTTGAGGATTCGTACCTTGAATAGTCGGGGGAGTTGTCCCTTGTGGCTGAGGATGAGTTGCCCCTGTCTGGGCTTCCCCCCGAGTAGATGCATAAGTTGAATGGGGAGGAACCTCCACGGTTGATGAAATCACCTGGGTTGTCTCTGATGGTGTTCCTTCTTCTAGAGCTCCAATTGTTCTCCGTGTTCTCGCCATGGTTGTTGTTGCGTTTCCCACAGACGGCGCCAAATGTTTTGGATAAAAAACTAAGGTTATTATTTGCTGTATTTATTACTAAGATTCGGGAGCTCAAGGCCTTTAATGGCTGCCCTCGTGTTTCGTGGCTCGATCTGCCTTTACGAGAAGCCTACGTATCTCTGTGAATTAGAGAATCAAGCCAAAAAACGTAGTTCTGATCTGTGGGGTGAGGCCCCTTATATAGATGTTGGGAGTCCTTGAATTGGACTTGGTATAGGAGACTTGGTGGGCAAGTCTCATAATTAGAATGGACTTTGGAGTCCTAGATAGTAGGAAACTGATTCCTTATCCTTTTAGGTCCCCTTGAGGTTAATCTCTAAGGATTTATATCCTTATCGGGACTCTTCTCAACATCTGATTTTTCCCTTCTTAATTAATTACGAAATTAATTAATAATCAGGGCTTTTGGGCCTTTTTTATTCCATCAGGCCTGATCTGGTCCAACAGGCTTAACCTTTCTGGTCTGAGTATCATGTATCTTTTTATTGGGCCTAGCAGCTCACAGCTTGTACAATTAGTATTTAATTATACAATCATAATTTATTTATCCCTATCATAAATAATATTCTTTATTTTATTAAAGAATAATGTTTCGATAATCAAACTTATTTTCGATTATTCAAATAAAGATAGTACTTTCCTATAAGTATATCTTTGGTTATTTATTATTCATTTCGAGTATAAGTTTTAAAACTTTTACTTCAATTATTTTATAAGGATTATCCTTATGGGAATATTATTTAAATGATAATATTCAGATATTTTCTAATATATCGGGACTGATTTACTTTATTAAATCAGCATTACTCCAAACACTCTTTAAAGTGTTTTCGAGTCTTCAAAATGATTTTTAAAAGTTAGAGCGGATCCCAAAACTCATTTTTATATTTAAGATCTTCCTTTTAAAGGGGATTTAAATACTCGCTCAAAACCGGAGGGATCCGGCTCTGTGGTGTATTTTATATTCGCTACGAGGTTGCTGTTTTGGTAAATGAATTGATTACTTACCCAACATTCGGGAAGTAAGTCCATCTATCGAGTCGGCATAAGCAACATGGGCTCAGTGGACGTCCATGAAAGTGTAAGTGGCTCAGTGAAAGTCCATCAAATGCGTAAGTGGCTGAGTGGCAGTCCAGCATAAGGTCCTATTGTGACCAGGGTGATGACCAGTGGGGAATTCGTCCATCTACTAGTGGAAAAGGTTACTTATTGGTATATTTGCCTGATCAGCAAGATATCGGGTTTATGCCAACATTCTTTTCCTTTCCAAAATTCATTGGATGTTACAAACTCTGTTCATACTTTACATAACAGAGGTTTCCAGGAAATGTATAAAAGATATATATGAAAGGAATATGTTCTAAGTCCAATCATGTATTAGGATTTAGGAATAACTTTTATGTAATCTGTTTTGATTTCATTGATATTAATAAAGACTTGTTTTGTTTTTATTACGGGCTTTATCTATTTAAGTGTTTAAATAAGATATACCATAGTTTAGAGTAAAGCTTTTTATGGATTATGATGAGATCATAATAGTGAGACCTAAAAAGATGATAACTCTAAACTTAAATAGTTCCTGGTCATAGGATTACTAACTGGTAATTAATAATCCGCAAAGATCGGTACATACTATGCTTGCTTCATTATGAAGGATGTCTGTTCTCATAGACATTTGTGTGGTGACACTATAGCTAGTATGTAGGTGTTTATTATGGAATAAGTTCACTGAACATGACTCGCACAGCTGAACAACTGATGGAGTTCACTCACGTGTCAGCAGTTGTTCACATAGTGATAGTTGTACAAGTATCCTTAGACTTGAGGTCATCATAGTCATCTTGTGTACACTGAACTATGCTTTGGTTTAGTTCTTAGTCTCCAGGGACAATTATTAGGGCTCTTCTGGGTATAGGAATTTGTGCACGAAGATAGTGTATGATCAATAAAGGATCTACCCCTTCCAGTGAAGGAAGCGAATGTTCAAGGCTGATCCACTTATGCTAGTTCAGGAATCTCTGGCCAGAGTGAATGAAATTAGAAAGGAGTTTCTAATTTGCATAGAACTACGCATAATAAATGGTAAGCAAGTGATTGAATTAGATAGGCTTGACACGAGATCCATGCCTTGTATTTAATCAGGACATTGTAGGGTAGAAGGAGTTTATTGTACGGTAACTATTCACTGAATAGGTTCTTGGTATTCTAAGCAGTGAATTCATATTATGCGGATAGTCGCGATATGCTGAGAAGTATCCCTCACGATATAGAATAAATATGATTAATTAATTAATCATATTTAATAAATTAGAGAATTTATATAAATAATGATAAAATAGTTTTATTATTATTTATTTCTACTACCGGCTTAATATTGAACCTACAGGGTCACACCATAAAAAGAGAATGATTTAATGGTGGAGGAATTAATTAATAATGGCTAAATAATTATTTATTTGTGAAATAAATAATTAATTGGAAAATTTAATAATTGATTAAATGAGGTTTAATTGATTATAAATTAATTAAGAAAAGTTCTTAATATTATTAATTAAAGGATTTAATTTTTGGAAATTAAATCAAGAGAGAGAATTATTTCTAAAGTGTTTAGAAAAAGGATTAATAATTAAAAGGTGTTTTAATTATTAATGAGAATAATAAATGGGATAATAATAATATTATTTATGGGAAAATTTTAGCTGAATATTTTGCCTATAAATACACTATTATAGACCCTATTTTATTCGAACCCACATCGAACCCGAAAACCCAAAAAGTTTGGAAAACCCAATTCTCTCCACCTCCTTCCTCCTCCTTAACATCGTTTTCTTGGTGGATACCGGTGGAGTGCTTCACACTTGAGGAGCAACTGCTAAGGATCTCTGATCGTTGTCTCCGAATTATTTTAAAAGGTTAGATTCGATCCCTCGAATTTTTATTCACGATTTATATGCTTTTATTTGGATTTTGTATGTGTAAAAGTGTTTTGCCATGACCCCGCTGCGTTAAAAATCCAACAATATATGTGGATATATATATCGGGACTGAATAAAGTATCTCGTAACTTCATTTCATTCAATAATATATCAAATATTGAATCTATTCAAGTCTTAACTTGTGATCTCATCTATGGATGACCTTTTGAAACCTATAATATTTTGAACAGTGGTAGTTCAAGTAGCTTTATAAAATGGTATAAGTATAGAGAAGTATTTGGTAACTTCATCCCTTATTTTGCTTATATCCAGTAAGTAAATTATCTTACATTTGATAAAGGTTTCCAGTAAGTTATCCATTTAGATACTTGCATTATTGTTTACACTATATATTATCTTGCGAGCTGTAATGCTCACTCTTGCTTCATTTCTTCATCACACAACAACAGTTAGGAAAGATGGCCAGAATCAAGCAGACCCAACGCAAGCGCGTGGGAAGCATCCTGTGTCTTCCCGTTGATGATGTAGCCTCTATAGCTGCAGAGGTAGATCTATTGGTAGATCAGGTAATAACTTATCAAGTAATCATTTTGGGTTGTAATAACTTTTAAATTGTGGATTCAAGGACTTGTACTTATTTCAATTTCATCTCTGAGACTATAACGGGTTGTGGTTTGTGTTAGTGTGGGGTCACAGCATGAGGTTATTTATTATTAATTAAGTTAAGTGATATTATGGAAAGAAAGACCGTGACGACCCGGATCCCCGACCCCGGATCTGGGGGTGTTACATACCACTTTTCGGGCTGTCGGATGGGAAGGAGTCCGCGGAGCTGAAGTCTGAGCTTGTTGAGCTCCGGAGACAGTTATCAGCGGTGAAGCCTGAAGCTGATATTATAAAATCTTTCAAAAAGTCTGAAAAGTACGATAAGGCGATTGCACAGGATGGTGCCCTGGAGGTCGAGCGTTGCTGGGTTGTTGCAGAGAAGCATATAAAGACTGATCCTGAAGCTGATTGGGGTAGCTTTATTCAAGAGTTCATTAAATCCTGGCTCAGAGAGCAGGAGCCTTACGATGGTCCTTGCCCCAGTTTCCTCCCACCCACTGCTCTGGACGCTTAGCTTAGCATTCGTAGACCTGAAACCATGTAATTGACTTAGTTATTTATGTAACTTTTGAGACTTTGATTGTACTATTGTCCGAACGTCTTTTGTTCAGGTCGTTGCTTTAATTTTCTTTTCTTGCTCCTTTTCTGTGTTTGACTTGATCAATATTTTAAAGTACTATTCTGCCTTAGAAAATATTCTAAGTGAATTGTGATTGCTTTTGCCTTAGGAAAAATTTGAAAAAATTTCTAAGTACAAACTTGCTTTTAGTCTAGGCTCAATCTTGTTTCTGAACTGAGGTTGCTTTTTCTTTTAGTGTAATTTTAAGTTAAAATAGGTGTCTAGTCCGGGTTCAAGATTGACCCCGAACTGAGGTTTCTTTTATTTAGAGAAATAATTTTAAGTAAAATAGGTGGTTGGTTCGGGTTCAAGGTTGACCCGTACTGAGGTTGCTTTTACTTAGGGAAATAATTCTAAGTAAAATTAGGTGGCTAGTCCGGGTTCAAGGTTGACTCCGGACTGAGGTTGCTTTTACTTAGAGAAATAACTCTAAGCAAAATAGGTGGCTAGTCCAGTTTCAATGTTGATCCCGGACTGGGGGTTGCTTTTACTTAGAGCAATAACTCTAAGTAAAATAGGTGGCTAGTCCGGTTTCAATGTTGATCCCGGATTGGGGGTTGCTTTTACTTAGAAAAATAACTCTAAATAAAATAGGTGGCTAGTCCGGGTTCATGGTTGACCTCGGACTGTGGTTGCTTGTAAAAAATTGCTAAATAAAATAAAAAGTGCTTTTCATTTATTTTAAATTTGCTTCATACCAAATATAGAGTGACAAGGTGGTTTCTTTCCATAGGCTACAAGTTTTTGGTGGTTTGGGTTGTTTTTCTCCTTCTACTGGTAAAACTTTCTTAGCCTGAGTCCATGCCAGGTGTTGGAAACTTCGGAGTCATCCATATTCATTAGCTTGTAAGTTCCCGGTCTTAGGACTTCTTTGGCCCTATATGGTCCTTCCTATTTGGGCATTAGCTTTCCAGAGTTCATAGGATCTGAGGCTTCTGTGTCTCGAAGAACCAGGTCTCCAACTTGAAAGTTTTTTACTCTGGACTTCTTGCTGAAGTGCTCTCTTTTTTCTCCTTATATTTCTCCATCCTTGCTACGGCTTGGTCCCGGACTTCATCGATTAGCTCCATATTTATTCCGAGTCTTTCTTCGTTAGCTATTTTATCGAAGTTTATCGCTCTGTGAGAAGGGGATCCCACCTCGATGGGTAGCATTGCTTCTGTACCATAGAATAGCTTGAAGGGAGTTTCTCATGTGCTTGTCCGGGGGATTTTCCTATAGGACCACAATACATTTGGCAGTTCTTCTGGCCATTTGCTCTTGATTTCTTTAAGTCTCTTCTCAATGCCTCAGAGTAGTATTTTGCTTGTAACTTCTACTTGACCATTTCCCTGGGGATATACTACTGAAGACTTTTATGCCTGATCCCGCACTCTTGGAGGTTGTATTAGAATTCTGATCCGATGAATTGTGGCCCATTATCTGAAACTAGTACTCTTGGGATTCCGAACATCATCCGTATATTATCCACAAACTTTATGCAGTCTTTCTGGTTGATTGTCCTCATTGCTTTTGCTTCCACCCATTTAGTCATGTAATCAACTGAAACTAACAAGTACCTGAGATCCCCTCTAGCCCGGGGAAAGGGTCCCATGATATCAATACCCAAAACAGCAAAAGGGATTGGAGACAGGACTGAGGAGGGTAGGACTGGGCTCATCCCAGACACATTACTGAAGAGTTATCATTCCTTACATTTTTTCATGAACTCTACTGCATTCTGATGAATAGTTGGCCAGTGGTAGCCTTGTCTTATGATCTTGTGAGATAGGCCTTTTGCAGACATGTGATCTCCGCAGATCCCTTCATGAACTTCCATTAAACAGTACTTAGCTTCTGTTGGGCTGACACTTTTCAAGATGGGGGATGAGAAGGTTTGGCGGGATAGTCCTTCTTCAAGAAAGAACTTGGCTACTTTGGCTTTTAATCTTTGAGCATTTGCTTTGTCTTCTTGGAGCTCCCCCTTTTCCAAGTAATTGATAAAAGGATTTATTCAGTTCTGGTTATTTTTATTTCCAATACTTTTTATATTTCAATAGATGGCCTTTGCAATTCTTCGAAGTAGACTGAGCAGTCCAGATCTGATGAGTTCCAGACTAGTTTGGACAGCGTATCCACTTCTTCATTTTCTTCTCGATATATGTGGGACTTGATGTCTTGGGATTGATGCTAAGTAGCTTTGAAACAGGGCCTGATACTTTGCCAGAATTGGGTCTTTTGCTATATATTCTCCGTTTGTTTGCCTTACCACTATCTGGGAGTCGCTGTAGATGTTTAATTCTTGGATCTTAGAGTCCTGGAAAGCTTCAGTCCTGCAATCAATGCCTCATATTCCGCCTGGTTGTTTGTTGCTGAGAAGCCGAAGGATATAGCTGTTTGTATCTCGAAGCCATCAGGGCTCTTTAAAATGAGTCATGCTCCCGATCTTTTGCTTGTTGATAATCTGTCTACTTTCAAGGTCCAGGATTTCCAGTTTATAGATTGATTTATTTCCAGTTCTATGCTTATAGGTTCTGGTTCTTTCTCCAGAAAGTTGCATTCAATTATAAAATCAACAAGTGCTAGAGCTTTGATGGCAATCCTGGGAATGAAGGTTAGATTGAACTGACTTAACTCCACAGTCCAATTAACTAGCCTTGCCGAGACATCTAGTTTGTGAATTATTTTCTTTAAAGGCCGGTTTGTTATTACCCTGATTTCTCTTCCTTGAAAGTAGTGTTTGAGCTTTCTCGACATTGTGACCAAGGCGAAGGCAAATTTTTCTAAACTTGGGTACCTTGTCTTCCATTCTCTTCCTGGATTTGGGTAGCCCCAACTTCTAAGGCTCTGGCTGATAAGTATAGGTAGAGAGGCTCTCCGGGTTGGGCCTTAGTTAGGACTGGTGGCTGCGAGAGGTATTCCTTTATTTCTTCAAATGCCCTTTAGCACTACGGAGTCCAATTGACTTCTTTCATATTGTTGGCTCCTTTTAGTAGATCAAAGAAGGGTAAGCACCTTTCTTCTAGCTTGGAGACAAATCTTCTAAGTGTTGCTAGTGATCCCGCTAGCTTCTGCACATCTTTCTGGGTCCTGGGAGCCTTCATCTCCTGGATTTCTCTGATCTTCTTAGGATTAGCTACGATTCCTCGATTGCTTATCATGAATCCTAGGAACTTTCCTGCTCGTACTCCAAATGTGCATTTCTCCGGATTCAGCTTGAGTTCATGCTTCCTTAGGTTATCAAATCATTCTCTCGGATCTATGATGTGTCCTAGGATGGTTTTTTATTTTTCAATCATATCGTCAATATAGGACTCCAAGTTTCTTCCAATCTGGGACTTGAATATCTTATTCATTGCTCTTTGTTAAGTGGATATTGCTTTTGTCAGTCCAAATGGCAACATCACATAAGCGTAGACTACTCTGTAAGTTATGAATGTTGTCTTTGGTATGTCTTTCGAGTTCATCTTGATCTGGTTGTACCCATAGAAGGCATCCATGAAGCTTAGCATGATGTGTCCGACGTGGCATCTATCAGCTGTTTAATGTTCGGCAATGGGTAGGGGTCTTTTGGGCATGCATCATTCAAGTCGGTGTAATCCAAACACATTCTCCATTTACTGTTTGACTTCTTCATCATGACAACATTTGCTAACCACTCCGGGTATTTGATTTCTCGGATAATCCCTGCTTTGAGCAACTTCTCTACTTCTTCATCTATTGCTTTTTGCCTCTCCGGGGCAAAGTTTCTCCTTTTTTGCTTGACCGGCTTTCTGTTCGGTTTGACGTCCAAGCTGTGCATTGTAATGGATAACAATTCTTCTCTAAAGGCTGTTGCGTGTCTGGACCCAAATTTCACCTTCTTGGTAGGACTGCTTTTATCAATCGGAATTTCATCTGTTTCTACTGCGGCCTCAATTTTTGCTTGGTCTTAGGTCGAGACCATTTAATAAATCTGGGCTTCCGCGTTCTTCTTCAAGTAGGTATTAGCTTGTGCTGATTCTTTTTCTTTGATTGCTTGTATGGTAGGATTGGCCTGGTCTAGGACCGGATTTCCTTCAATAACTACCATGCCTTGGTTGTTTTTCAGTTCTTCCGAACTTATTTTGGTTGCTTTTGGATCCGAATTGGATTTAATGACTTGTACTTCTCTTCACGTTTCTTTTCTTGAGCGAGGGCGGTGCTTTTTGACACTTTGCTGTTTGCGAAGAACTATGGCCCTTTTTTGTTATCCTTCTGAGTTTCTGCCATTACCAATTCATGACTATAGCATCTCTCAGCAACCTCATAATCTCCTTTTACTTCTCCGACTCCAGTCGGGGTTGGGAACTTGATCTTGAGATGGGAGATTGAAGTTATTGCTTACATTCTGGTTAAAGGTAATCGTCCAAATATGTCATTTTAGGACGAAGGAGTATTGATGATATAGAACTTGATGACGTAAGTGACTTGGTTAGGAGAAGTTCCGAAAAAGACAAGTAAGTATAGGGACCCTTGGATAGGGACTAAGTTGTCCCCAAACCCATAAAGTGGGTCTTCCCGGCAATCATTCGAGCGAACGCTCCCTAGCTGCATTCGATCCACAGTATGCTTGAAGAGAATATTTACTAAGGAGCCGTTGTCTATTAGCATTCTCCTTCATTATAAAAAATATCCAAAGTGACAACTAAGGCTTCATTGTGGTTAGGATTGACCCCTTCATAGTCCTTGCTGCTGAAAGATATCACCATCTCCGGGAGTGATTGGATGGAGAGTACCTCTTCTCCAGAGTCTGGGCTCCGTGGTGGGGAGTGGGAGCCTCCAAGGACCATATTCACTATATTCTTTCCTTTCTTTGGCCCTTCCCCTCTTTGGTTGTTATCCCGGACTAGGTACTTGTTCAGGTTCCCTTTCTTGACTTGCTCCTCGATAAAGTACGTAAGTGATAAGCAGTTCTCGATCTTGTAGCCAAGTGTTTCGTGATAATCGCACTGCCTATTGTAAGGTCTGCTCTACAGAGGAATCTGCATTGGTTTTGGAAGGTAATAAAATGGCTTGTCTTTTATTTCTTTCAATATTTCCTCTCTGGTCCTATTTAGGGGAGTCCAGTTCGGCTCCTGGTTTGGCTCCCGAGACTGCTTGGTTGGTCTCGGGTCACTTTTGGACTCGGTCCAAGTACTGAGCCTTTGGAATATTGGAGTACTCTGTCTCTCTTGATTCTGCTGGCTTTACTTGAATTTTTTGTCCTGATGGTAACCCCTTTCGGTTGATCAACAGGATTCTTGTTCCTAGATCCCCCATTCCGGGTCATCCTCATAACTTGGAGTACATCAGCTTCTTTGATGAACCTAGAAACTAAGGAATAGGCTACCGCCAGACTCTGGGGCTCCTTGTTGATCAGTTCTACAATGTATCTATCATTATGCTTCGGGTATAAGTTTCTCTTGAAGATTCTCAGAGCCTCGTGCTCATCCAAGTTTGAGATCTTGTTGATTACTTCCTAGAAATGCCTCATATAGGATGAGAGGGACTCATTGTCATGTTATCGGGTGGTTTCCAGGTGACACATGTACATCTCATGTGTCTTGTTTTCTCAGAACCTCCTGAGAAAGGCTCCGCGGAACTCTTTCCAGTTATAGATCCTTCGGGAGGGTATCCTGCTAAATCACCTTTCGGCCTCTCCCTTAAGAGTCGATGCGAAGAACCTAGACTTTGTCAAATCATTGTAGTAGTATATCTGTGCAATATGCTCACATTAGGGTCTCCCAAACCATCAAAAGAATTAAAGTTATAGTGCTTTAGTTCCCTCTTCCGGAGAATAGCCTCCAAGGAGTGGCTGAATGGTGTCGGAGTTTCCCCAATTTCCATTCCTGAGTCTTTGTCCATTTTCCTTTATAGTTCATAGATCAAATCCTTGAGATCTTTTTACTTCTCCTCATCATCATCAGAAATGAGCTCGGGGGTGGGCTCTCTCTGGGTCCTCTTGGTCCTGGACTTGGCCAATAGCTTCTCTTTCTCAAACTGCATCCTCTTTTGGATCTTTAGTTCAAGCTTTGCTTCTTCTTCCTTTCTGATGTGTTCCCTCATCTCTTCCAACTTCTTTTGTTTGGATTCTTCTGTTTCTTTCTTATTACCCTGATCCTTTTGGTTATTCTTCCCTTTAGCTTCAATACGCTCAAAGACAGATCTCCGGGATTGCTGGGAATCCCCGGACTCCTTCGGTTCCTCCTTTACTTCGGCTTCCTCCTGGATCGGGGCTTGCTCTTGCCTATAGAGCCGGATTGCTTCTACTAGCTCATTACGGGTGAGGTTGGCCATGTGTTTCTCAGCCACCAGGACATTAGTATACTTGTATTGGTTTAGCTCAATAAGGCTCCTGGCATCCCGGGGATTTACCATTCTCTCCAGAATAGGGGTGTGTGGCAATGGCTGATCCCGTATAATTTCTCGGTCGGCGCACGGATCTTGTGCCTGGGAGTGGTCCAGGGTACTAGCAGAGGGTCTTCCAGAAGTATGCTTTCCTACTCTTACCATAATTTCAAATGTACTAACAACAACTGACCAACCAACAAGATCGATCTAAGGTTGCTTTTTGAAAATAACGAAAACTTTCTAGAACAACAACAAATAACTTTTTGGGACTAGTTCCAATAATTTTATGGACTAGTTAATAATATAGTAGAATGAGCGTAGCTGGGTCTTTGAACACAAAGGAAATATGCGAACAAAGCAAGTTTGGGGTTCTAAAACAATCGAACTATCAATAGTACAAACAAACGTGGCTTAAATCAACGAAACAGGGCTCACACAAACGTGGCCTAAAATAACAAGCACACATAGACGTGGCTTAAATAAACAACATTCATATTTATGAGAGAGTGTAACACCCCCCAAATCCGGGATCGGGGATCCGGGTTGTCATGAGTTCTATTTCCCTTAATAACACCCAATCTTAATAAACAACCAACTACTGTGTACTGTGACCCCACAATAAACACACACACCACAAGTTATAGTCTCAGAGATGAATACTAAAATAACACAAGTCATTTTATTCCACAATTATAAGTCGTTACACCTCAAAAAGGGTTTCTGAATAAATTTACATTTCTTTGCCATTATTACAATTCATAATATACATAAATCTGGTACATCAAAAGTTGAAAGCCTAGCCTATTGGTAGTTCCTACCAAAGCTATAACGGCATCAACGCCTACATGAAACTGTGGAACATTTCCTATCCGCTCGTGAATTGGGAGCTTGGTCCTGTTCATCTTGTCTATCTGTTGTTCTGTGATGAAAGAAGAAAGCAAGGGTGAGCAACAAGCCCACCAAAATAACATGTATTATAATTAACAATATATGAGCCTTCTCATAGTACTCATGAAAGTCGTGGTCAAGCAGATATGACCAAGTTTGATATCTTAATGCGACGAGGTCGCAAAATATTCAGCATATAAATACATATATACTTTTCAAAACCTTTGAAATCCTCTGACATGTATATTATACACAGAGTTCCAGTTTATAACTATATAAAAATATCATTGCAAGGTGATCTCATATATCCAACCTTGTCTCAACATTTTTCTGAAAATCTTTGTCATGCATAAGATAATCATTTACCATATATAAGTTGAAAAGATGAAGTTACAAGATACTCTAATATACTTATATCTTTTTCCAAATATTACTTGAACTACCACCGTTCAAGGTATAAATAGTTCATCCCATAGATCAAGCTACAAGATAAAACTTGTATAGAATCAATCTTTGAAATATCATCAAAATGAAATGAAGTTACGAAATACTTTATTTAATGAAAACATCATTTTGAAAACTCGACCCTGCCAACACTCAACAATCGCCCAGCCGTAGCCTTTCTATCGAAGTGCTCTGGGTAGTGTTGCAGAAATATCCAACTGGATGATAAACTCATTACGGGAGTTTACCGCGCCATGAAGACCACGCACGATGATCAGTCGCAGTAGTGCAACCCCACCATTTTCTACATGTAGAGGAGAATAGTCGAATTTACTTGTCAACCGAACGCTGGACTCCTAAGGAATGCACCGTCTTAGCGGAACTTCTAGGCCATTTGGGCCAATATAATAAGGCTGGGCCGGAGCCACTCGACCACTTACGCCACTCCTAGTTCAGATGAAATCCATGACTCTGAAACGTAAAGCTCGTCCCCCCTTTCCCCAAGTAGAAACTTGTTGATACGGCTCCACCAAGAAGTCGTATCTAGTTGGAAAGGAAACTCACCGATATTTCCCAGGCGATGCCTGTTAATGGATTAAACTCATTCCAATAATTTTACTTCCCGAGTGTTGGGTAAGTAATCAAAAACTCTTTTATCAAATCAGCAACCTCGTTGCGAATATAAAAACACGTCACGGAGCCGGATCCCTCAGATTTTTAAGCGAGTATTTAAATCCCCTTTGAAAGGAAGATCTCAAATTTGTAAACGAGTTTTGGGATCCGCTCTAACTTTCCAAAAATAGTTTTGATAAAGTTTGAAAATAATCTCAGGAAATATTTAAAGTAAGAATGATTTGATAGTATCAATTATTTTCCGAATACTTGGCAAATGTCGAAACATTATTATTTAGAAAAATAAAAAATATTATTTAATAAAATAAGTGGAGTAATAAGTCCTCGAATGAATATTCAAAATAATATTCATTAAATAAAATAAGCAGAGTTATAAGTCCTCGAATGAATATTCAAAATAATATTCATTTAATAAAATAAGCGGAGTCATAAGTCCTCGAATGAATATTCAAAATAATATTCATTTATAATATAAAACTATCGAATAAACCTTATTAGATTAATAGTTTTGAAAACTATTTATAAATATATAATATACTCGGGAACATCGCCTCCCGGTTTAGAAAAATGTTCAACTCTAGGTCCCCTATACTAAGGGTATACGCAAGTACTACTTATCTCCAACATAGGTATTATGCAGTTTATAAGCATGTGAGTTGACAATGAAATATCAAAATCTCAAAACAGGCATGCATATATATATATATAAATATATCATATCAACATGCTTAAATATATCACAAGATTTTCTAATAACAATCATGCACTTATCACAAGATAATTCACATATATATTTACATCACAACAACTGTATAACGGGTAGAAAACTTTCCTGAGTGTTCCGGGGTAGACTTAAGCTTAGAGTGGGTCGGGTAACCTGTGAACAACAAAATAAGCCGGAATTAGACCACGGTCGCTTAAGAAACTAATCAAAACTCACTCATACCCTAACGATCGCTTACGGTCGCTTATACGATTAATGATTTGCATTAATCGCTCGCGTACCCTCGGCTCCACTAATTTTAATAAATTAATCGTTACGAATTTTAAGGCGACTCTTTCGCGAGTACTTTACCAACTTCCTAACCCACCTTAAATAATTGTTTCATACTCCAATTAGTCATTTAAGGACCTTAACCAAGGTTTCAAAGTAAATCAAGGGGTAATGGTTCGCTCACAAAACGCTGTTACTTAAAACGGTCGTTTCTCCTAAACCGTACATCGGATCTAAGCGAACAACATACCAAAATGAAGCTTACGATATGATCTAGCTAAATATGACAAAGTTCTAAATCTTATAGTGAGTTTACGGGTCCTAAAGTTAAGCACAGAAACAGTTAAGGAAAATTATGCAATACAACGGATATGTTTACGCGATTCCCAAAATAGTTACCACTTTAAATCGTCATCAATTCACTCCCATCCTCCAACAATCAATACCACAATAAATACAAATTAAACCACTGAAAAATCAGTCCACCCTCCAAGGTTTTACCAACTCATTCAATCACTACAAATTCACCATTCAAAATCAACACAACTTCACAAAAATCACTACTAAGCGTGGATCTAACTATACATTTACCAATTTATCTAAAAACTCAAACAATCAAGCTTAGTACTAAAGGTCAAGAAGTTTTTATACCTGATTTGTGAGTGAAAAGTTTCTAGGGAGCCTTAAAACCTTGATCAATCCTTATACAAGCTTGGATCTCACAAACCATCAAGAAAACACAAAGTTAGATTTTAAAGTTTCTAAAAGTCCGATTTAAAAAACTGTAAATATGAAGGTCTTACCTTGATTATTTGGACGAGACTTGTGAACAAGAGTTGTAGGCCATCTCAATACCTTTCCAACGAGTTATAGAACATAATATTGTAGTGAGTATTGAAGGAGATATGGCAGTTTGAAGTTGCTGGTATCATTTTGGCCGAGAGCAAAATGATGAAATGAAAAAAAAAGCTTCTTTGATTTCCTTGCATAAATATCTTCTCCCTTGATGACATCATCCATCATGCATCACTTTCTTGCCATGTGTCAATCCCTTGTGGTTTGATGATGTCATAATCCTTGGCTTCTTGTACAAGCTTGTCTCTTGGTCTCTTATTTGTTTTACGGTACGCTTAACTTTCGTTCTCGTTAATAGTTTGAGGGATCATATACGGGATCTTATTACTTGGGCTTCCCTGAACCTTTATTAATATGTTATATTCCTTTAATGATTCTCTTCTATAATCCTTAAATAAAAATCATTTTAATCAAATTATCTTATACTCAATTTTTTCGGTATCTGGTGGATTTTCGGGAAAAAATCAAAGTGTCCGGATTCGAATTCCGATGACCTTTACATACACTCATTTACTTTATGGAATAATAATACGATCTCAGAATTTCCATAACAGTACTCCTATATAGCATGGTCTGATAATTTTCCTTAATCAGCATAGTCAGAAAAAAATTACTATTCATCAGGGTTTCAAAAATTTCCAAAAATTGGGGTTATTACAGTTTCCCCTCCTTAAAAGGATTCCGTCCCGGAATCAGATAGAAAACAGTTAGGGATGCTTTTCTAGCATTGCGCTTTCTAACTCTCAAGTCAAATTTTTTTTCCCGTATTGTGGTTTTACCACAAAACTCTGACTAGTCTGATAACCTTGTTCCTAAGCACTTGTTCCTTTCACTCCATAACCCTTACTGGTTGCTCCATATAGGTCAAGTCTGGTCGGAGGTTTACATGTTCATATTCCCCTATGTGTCTCGCCTATGGATCATACTTCCTTAACATTGATACTTGGAACTCATTGCGAACTTGTTGCAGGTTCGGGGGTGGGGCTAGTTCATTTGATAACTTCCCAATACGTCTTAATATATCCAAGGGTCCAACAAATCGTGGACTTAGCTTTCCTTTATTTCCGAACCTCATCAATCATTTCCAAGGGAATACCTTTAACAATACTAGGTTCCTTATTTCATACTCTTTGTCCTTTCGGGCCAAACCGACATACTTCTATAGTCGATCTTGGGCTGCTACCAGCTGTCCTCTGGCTAAATCTATCATATCCTTGGTCCTTTGGCCACTGCTGGTCCGAGCATCTTGCGCTCTACTACTTCATCCTAACATAAGGGAGATCGAAATTGTCTTTCCTCAAGGATCTCATAAGGCGACATCTCGATACTGACATATGATCTATTGTCATAAAATAACTCAATCCGCGTTAAGTGATCATTCCAAATTCTTTCAAGTCTATTACACAGACATTCATCATAGCTTCTAGCATTATAGCTTTTTCTTCTCAATACCCACTCTTTTCCAGTTCGTAATCGTTACTATCTTCCGTACTGAATACTATTCTAGATATACCTTTACTCGCTAGAGTTTTATAACCTTTTAATAAATACGTCAACCTTAGTATCACGAACGCGTTTTCATTCCGAATACCACCATACTTATACTACCCCTTTTCTAGCTGCTTCTATCTTCCAAAGTTTGATCAATCTTATAGAAGTAAAAGAATTTGTTGAGAGATCACTATGATCATGAACACTTATTCTATTGCATAGTTAGTACATAAGGCGGTCAGCCTTTAGTACTTGACAAACAATTAAACAACATGTGGTATCCTACTATGCTTCTATCACTGTAAGAACCCAAATTTTTTACAACGGTAAAAGACCTTTATGAATAGTTTTATAATAACTTGAATTTTTGAGACCTTGTAAAAATATTTAATGAATAGTAACCCTGACGGACGGGGAAAACTTTTTAGCCCACACTATGTAGTGCATGAGAAAATGAGTTTCGGAGTTGATACTTTGATTATACGTACCAAATGAGTGTATGTAAACGCTGTTAGTTTTCGAAGAAAACGAACTTTAGAAAACGACCATATTTACGAATCATCAAGGATTACGGGAATCATAATATAACTACGAATTTAAAACCCTACGGATTTATATCCAAGAATGATAATTCAAAACAAAAGGAATAAATACGAAAGGAATTACGTCGCGAACCATTTACGAGAAAGTATTTCGAAAATGTTTAAGCGACCGAGCGAACGCGTAGACGATTAAATAAATGTAAAGCACTAACTAACCATGGTAAGAAAGTAACCATGGTTACTTTATCAAATAGTGAGCTAAGGTATAGGATGATCAACCAAGGGCTAGCAAATAGTAAGCTAAAGAGCTAAGCTTGTAAACTACAAAGGCTAGCTAGTTTTGTCTCCAAGATTGGCAACCAAGATCAAATCCTAGGATATATACTAAGGAATAAAAATCAAATACAAGCTATCACAATCCCATTTCCAAGAAACAACCAAGAAGCAACCAAGGAAGCAAGCATAACCCCCCCCCCTTCTTCACTTCTTCCATTCGGCCCTTCCTCCCCAAGCAAAGAATTCAAAATCAAATCTCAAAATCTAGCCATGGTAAAATCCTCCCATTAATTCTCAAGCTTCCTAACAACCAAACTAAGGTAATAAAATTCTTTGATCTCTTTTCATCGAGGTTTGATGGGTGAAATAAATTCAAGAAAGTTACTAGTGAATAGTATGAATAGTAACTCTTCTTTGGTTTCTTGATTTCAATGGTCGTTTTAGGTTCCAAATATCATACCAAGCACTTCCAAGACTCCACCATCCTCAATAACACATCTCAAGCTTTCAAAAAAGGTAAAAATCCTTGACCCAACTTTATTTAAGATTCAATTTCAAGATCCTTTTAGTATGTAGTTATAAACCTAGTTTTGAAGGTGATGTTGTTGAAATCTTGATGTTTAGCTAAGTAGATTTAAGGTTGATTGTTGTTGCCTCAAGAGCATGATGTTATTGAGAGGAGTTAGTGTGTTGATGATGATATGATGATTGTTGGTGGTAGTATAAAGATTTAGGGCGTAAACAAAATCCCGATCGTAAATGTAATCTCGTTAAAATGAATAAAATGTAACTTTAAGTTTCTGCAGAAAGTCCCGAGAATGTATACTATATTTTCTTGAAATATAACCCTTGATTATGATAGACAATGTTATAAGGATAGTTTAGGCACTTGAATCGCTTGATTCCAATTTACGGATCAAAAGTTATGGCCGTTTTACTAAAAGTGGTTCACGCGACAAAAACTGCTACTAATTACGAACTTTAAAAATATAAAGGATCAATTTAAAAATGTTCATAAATCATGAAATATTTACAGAGAGTAATAAATAGAGTTTATTAGCTTCCATAAAAATTTTAAGTAAAAATGTTGATTTTTCAATTTTATAAAAATATCGGAGCCGAGACCGCGCAATTAGAAACCGTAGAATCCATAAGCGGAGCCGATGACGAAAATGAAAATGGACTTAAGATACTTTGAAAAAGGAAGTGACCATAATGTGAATAAGGACTTAAAGAAATAATAAGGGTAATATAAGTTGAGAGGGTGCATAATGATTAGCGCATGAGTGCGGGTAGCCGTAAATTAGAACGGGACCTAACAAAGCGACTTGTGGTATGATTATAGATTTCCGAGCGGAACCTAGAGCATCCTCCACCTCAAGATACCCAGGCAAGTTTTCAAACCCTACCTTTTAAGAATTGTTGTGTTCTGAATGTTTTACAAAACTGAGATATATGCATGAGATTGCTTTAAACTGTTTTACGAAGTTTGAGATATATTACATTACTCAATTGTTGATAATTTCTAGTATATGTTCATACCGAGTTCGAAATGTTATATTTAGATCGAGATTCGGTCGGTATAAGCTTATAAAAATCCGAAGGTATCTCGGAGGAGTTTATAATTGAGAACGTTAATGCTAGCAAGTAGTGTGGCGTGTATATATTTTAGACCGAGGATCGGTCAGTAAAAATTGATGAAAACCCGGAAGTATTCCGGAGGTGTTTTAATTAGAATATTAACGCTATAATAGAGCGTGATGTATAAGTTGTAAGACCGAGAGTCAGTCAGTTTTGTTTTTATAAAATTAAAACTCGGGAATCATTCCGGTGATATTTATAGGATGATTAAAGTCCATAGTAGTTAGGTTTCAAGGGACTTAACGTCCACTTACGAAACATTAAAATACCTCGAACTTTTATTAAAATGATTTTCTAACGATCATATTCCCTCAACTATATTTTATTTTTCGAATAATAAATACTATATACATATCCCTTTATTACGTGAGAAGTATACTCCAACGACTATTTATTTCGAACCTGATTAAACATTAAAGATTATTAATTACGTAGACATAAACTAGTTGAGGAATATTATTTTTAATATTCTTTTAGAGAGTAAACTCATTCGAGGTTTAATTATTTATCGATTATCTTTTAATTATTTATTATTCCTTAAAGGGTTTATTATTGATTTAAAAATCATAGATCCTGATTTAAAATATACTTTCTGATTTCGGGAAATCATTCGAATAATTTCAGATCGTCGGAGATTATTATCCCGACTTAATTAATATAGTTTCAAGGAGAAACTTTCCCCCTTATTAAATTATCTGTTGACAACGGTCAACTCACATCTTAGTACTTCCTCTGAAAATCTCGAAAGTACGTATAAACATATATACATTTATATCTTAGTAAGATAAACTGTTTCTATCAACAAGCAAAACGTTTGGGGAACTTCGATGTGGTTCGAGTCCTCGAGATTGATAGAATTCTTGACTTTGGTACTATGTGTGCTAGATGGACGACCAAAGGTACCGCAGGCGAAGGTACTCTGTGTACTCAGGAACTTGTGAAGTATGTGTATACCCAAAAATGGGACACGTATCCCGAATGCGGCAAGGGTGATAACCGGGATACGAAGGTGTCATCCTTCTACTAGTAGAAAAAGTTACTATTATCGTATTACGACTGATCATCGTATACGGTGGCTCCAACGAGTGTCCTATTCTTCCAATTGGAATTCTGATGCAATATCGTAACCCAAGCCTTGGTGTTGGGTTTACTAATAAGGTATTCGCAGGATAATAAAATCCACTAAAGGATTGTTTTCATGAGAAGGTGTGTGTCACCAAGGAAAACTATTTTTGAATAAAACATAATTATCATATATGATGTTTTACGTGAGTTTATCATACAGTCATTTTCATACTGTACATTATTATGCTGGGCATTATAGCTCACTCTTGCTTTCTTTTAAATGACACAACACAACAGATAACCAGTATGCCGGTGTGGGACTTAGTCGCTTGCAGTCATGGGGAGAATCCCTGGCAGCCTTATCTCAGGTGTGCCAGAGTATCAGATAGGTATAAGATATCAGTCGTAATTATTATAACTTCATGTAGAGGTTATGAATAATTGTTTGAGATCCTGTAAGTACTTTTGACTTTTAATAACAGATGATACTTGTCGTACGTCGTTTCTAAGGCTATAACTTGTGAGTGTGTGAGATTGGGGGTCTGTGATATGGAATTATTGGATTATCGAGTTAATGCAGGTTACACATGATTGAAGGATTGCGTGACGACCCAGGTTCCTAACCCCGGATTTGGGGGCGTTACAATCACACAAATAGATATTCATTCGGCTATACCTCCCCTTTTGGAAGGGTTGTTCTTCTCAGTTTACACGAAAATGAAAAGAAGAGAAAAGAACGTATTTAAGAGAATTATATATAAAAATATATGGTCACAAAATATATGGCTTGGAATCTACCTCTGAACTATAGAGGTTTATCACCGGAGAATAAAATACATATAGATGTATATATATATATATCAACATTAAGTATTATCGCATCGTATTTCACATGCCTAAATATTTACTATTCCGTCCATCGTTCTATGGACCCATGCTCTTGCGCGAGCTTATAAACAATCACCTTTGAAACTCCCTCGACAGCGAAAATCGAATCTGGGATTTCATTCTAGACATCATCGTTACTAGAATCCATTGCTATACCACAACCTTCTTCGTATAGTAATACTATTCTTTATCGATAAGAAGGAATAGATATATCACAGTTAAATGTTCGTCTTAGTTGGTCTGTCAATAATAACTTATACATCACCATGACCCGATTAGTGGTACTCAATCTCAACATCCATTCCAATACAACTCTCACGGTTGTAATCGGCTCATTCCTCGCAGAATCATTGTTGCATTACTATGGTCCACCGCTAACCTACTGTAGTTATTCATTTTCCATGAAATCTTAATATCTAATCATACAGAGTCCATACCTACCGTATCGAATTCCTCTAAGGAAGTAACATAATCACCATTCATGATACATGAAGAACACTCCTGAACTTGACGTACATATGACATGAAGCAGATAAAATTGCAGAAGAGTTTCAATAAAAGCAATGATAGCAGGTTAATACCATTATTAACCATATGTCTTTATTGGGAGACATGAAGCTCAAAGGTTCATTTAGTCCTTTCGTAACATGGTCCTGGCTAATCTCAAGATAGGACCTTCTAAGATAGATAGCCCGCTCACGGTGATTACATGAATTAAATTTTTACCAAAATACTATTACGGTTGAGTATCGCACAATCATCAGAAGGAATGTCAATCTTCCACACCATAATACAACCTTCATGGCCTTAACCATCATCACTGTAATCCTCTGGAACGAGCGCCTATAATTGCTCTCTTTCACTTAGAGTGTTGGCCACCTCATTGGTCTTTCCTAATAATAATAGTTCCTCATAATCAATGTCTTTTGAATGATCTCCAACTAAATTTTCTACCTCATTTCCAATCACTGCTTGTGTGAAAATGCTCTTTCTTAAGCTTTGGTGAGAAAAAAAATATCACTATTTTTCCATAAGTTATTGCCTCGGTCTTTAGAAGTTAACCTTGTCACGACTGACTATCGATCATACTTAAGACGTCTCTTATCTTGGGTCCTTCTTGTTTTCACCAATATCGACCATCATTGGGTCGATCTATACTTTCTTATGGTTCAACACGTGCCTACCTGGCATTATTATAATTACGTCATATTTCCTTTATCAAAATTTCTATTCTTCAGAACTTTGAATATTATCTTTCTCCTTGTAAGACCTCTAAGGTTATCCATGAATTGTTCCTCCTGTATTCCCTAGATACAGGGCATATCAAAATACCATTTACTAATACTAGGACCATTGTCTATATACTTCTAAAAAAATTTCCACTGATCCTTAAAGGTTGTTGTTACCTTAATCCTTTCCAATTCATAGTGTCAAAACTCATATTGTCCCTATTAAGGGTGAAATGCCAACCTTTATGCATTCCCCTAGGATTCATCTCAAGTTATCGAGGTTATATCCTTAGTTCCACCTTTAAAAAGGTACATGCATCCTTCCATGGAAATTCAAGTCATATATCCTTGATAGATTATCTTATTCAATCATTCCCACCTCGATAGTCTATACCAAATTTCACAATAGCATCCTTATTCAAGCTGAGGTCAATCCATATGGCCTCCAAAAGATAACAATGGTTATCCGCTTTTCTTTCCTGATTTGGTAATGATAACAGGGATGTTCTGGAAGATATTGGTCGTGTTCAGTGTGAACTTTTTAGTTCTAACTATTCATTTATCTCAACCGTCATCTCAATATTGGGATATCTTTTATACTTGGTGTCTCCCTTTTTGGGCATCAAGTCACAAGTCTTACATACACTTCCCATTCTTGAAGGTCACTTCCTTCATCCCATTTTCCTAATATATTGTTATCCCGGCTCCTCAGCCCATCTGTGTTTCCTTATTAATCCATCGGTCTATCTCAAAATTTCATCGAATACTCTCAACTTAAAGGGGATTAATTATACGTGTCGCTTACGCCTTCAACCTTGAATTTATCTCATGATCAGTCACCATCGCGCTGATTATGACACATTTCTCTATATTTATTGCAAGGGTTTCTTAGGGTTTCCCATACCTAACTCCCTTATCACTTCTCAACTCTATTTCCTTTATATCCCTTTATACTCCTTCCCATTTCAGTCTTATATTTTCGTTCCCATTACAACCATTTCATGAACCAACACAACATAAGCATTGATTTCAAACATCCCGTCATTCTGGATTCGTGTCCTTCAGACGAACCTTGATGACTTTCACAACCTAGATTCATGATTCATCATACTTGTCTGCCTCTGGCCTGGTTTTAAAACTTCTACACTATCTTTCTAGCTTCCTTAGCCTTCCACCAGCGGGTGGCCTCTCTCTTAGGAAGCTAAGTGGAAAAATAGACTTTTGTGCTTCGTCAATCATTTAGAATCTCAAATGATTCCTCTATTTCTTTTAGCCAGCCTTTTACCTCGACTAGGTCAACTTGTTCCTTGGAAATTTGAGAGCTTAGCGACTTAAAGGTCCTGAAAGAATTTCCAACCACATTGTTTCCTCAGGGTGGTGGTTGGGGTAAAAGTATAAGTTTTGTTTAGGCAGGTCCATGAATTGCCCCATAGGAGTACCATCCTAGTTCTCCCTATCTTTCTCGACTTCTATTTTCTCAATATGAAATGTTTCATCCTCCTCCTATAATCGGGGTTATCTTCTACATTAAAATCTTTGTTTTCCACTTCATTATGTTATAGGTTCCTTCTTTCTTGATGGCGACCTCCCTGACTATCACATACAGGGTTTGCCCTAAATCTTATTCCTTGAACTATGGATTTCATCTAAGATCCGGTCCTTAAGCTCTTAAACATTTGGGACCCAAATTCTGTAGGAATACCTCGTTATTCCCTTATCATCTTTCTCGGTATTAATCTCTTCTCCAGTCATTGGCTCTATGCCTTCATTCATCACTTTTTCTTGGAACAATATGATCTTTTCCCATAATATAGGCTGCATTACAACCTCAAACAGCCTTTCAGTACCGGCTCCGGTTACCTTCACTTCTGTTTCCATTTTCTCGAAATCTTTTATCTACTCTCCCGAAGACATTATCATCTTGAGTCTCTCCTTTCTACTAAGGGCGTCAGCCACCACATTGGCTTTACCTGGCTGATAAATAATCTCATAATCATAATCCTTGATTAGCTCTAACCACCTCCTCTGGCGTATGTTGAGCTCTTTCTGCGTAAAAATATACTTGAGCTCTTGGGGTTTGCGTAAACCTCGCACTTCTTTCCATACAAGTATTGCCTCCAATATTTAGGGTAAAACTATTACCGTGAGCTCAAGATCATGGGGGGATATCGAATTTTATATTCCCTTAATTGTCTTGACGCGTACGCGATTACCTTATCGTGCTGTATAAGAAGCACCCTAATTCCTTATGCGAAGCGTCACTATAATTCACAAAATCTCCTTTTCCATCCGGAAACGCCAACATATGGGTCGTCACCAATATTTGCTTCAGTTCTTGAAAGTTGTTCTCGCATTTCTCTGTCCATTCGGACTTCTCAGTCTTACGAGTAAGCCGCGTTAAAGGGGCTGCTATCTTTGCAAACTTGAACAAACCTACGGTAATAACCGGCCAATCCTACCTCTGGTAGTCGCCCTAACCACGGTCATCGATTCCCCAACGGTCCTTTCTTCATTCTTGTCGGGATCTCCCACGGGATCCTCTTCAGCAACAATCCCTTCTGGGATAACATCCTCAACCGCTACATCCTTAATATGAACATCATCTGGTCCCTCGTTAGGGTGCTCCATTGGATCCACAATCGGATCCCCAATAGATAGTAAAACATCATCGTGTTATTGCTTTTGAACTTCAGGGTTCGGAGTCCCGCTGCCATATACGATAACGATCTATGTTACTATCATGATATTTGTAAGGGTTCCCGTAAGGGTTTTAATTGTCAGTACTATATTAGGTAGTCCGACTATGAACTTGGCAAGAGTTCTTATTATCTTAGTGAACTTTATCATTTTAACGACGCATCATCTCTGAGGTTTATAACGCTTAGCTCTAATACTACACTACAAGAAAAATGTCCATAGACATCGGTTTTTGGCCGATGTCTATGTTGTTTAGCAACCGATGTTGATGTCGGTGATGTCTATTCTAGACATCGGCCAAAAGCCGATGTCTTTACTTGTTTAGACATCATTTCTTCCAAAATAACTGATGTCCATGCATTATTTTTTACAAAAAATGTTAGAAATAAATAATTTAATAATTAAATTATACCTATTACAACATATTAAACATATAATGAGCTATGTTTTTTTCCACATAGACATCGAATATTTTCATTTATGTGATGTAAAATCAGATATTAAACATCGATTTCTTAAGTAAAGAGTGATGTCTATATTTGCACATAGACATCATGTTTACCCTAAACAAAGTGATGTTTATGTACCATTTAGACTTGAACTGTCAGTCTTTGACATCAGTTTTTTTATCTAAAAGTGATGTACATTAACTGTTTTAACATCAGTTTTTCTTCTTTTACATTAGTGATGCCTATTTTCCTTTTAGAAATAACATATAATACAAAATATACCACTAAATCAAATTTTAATTTGAAGTACAATTTAAACCCACAACAACTACTAAATCAAAATAATAAGTAGAAATGAACTAACTAAACACTTATATTAACCAACAATAATATCAAGTACCAAGTTTTCTTACATAACTAACCAAAACAAAACTATAAAGAAATACTTGTACAAGTAAACCAATGAAACCACTATTTATTTGGTGAACCATCACAACTGCCCTCCTCATATTATAGGTTGTCCAAACGGCAAATATTGATACTTCACCTCAACAAAGCATAACTCAGGGACCGGGTATCTTCCATTTTTGTTATGCTCATTCAGCTCAGTTAATGCGGTCACCACTGCAGTGCAGACTTCATCACCCCACTCAATCTTTAAAATCTGTTAAAACCACGTGTCCATTTCTCTGGATCAGAATATTTTCAGGCTTCAAATTTTTGTATATTATACTTGAGTAGATTTTTAACAGCATATAGAGGAAACTTGTCAGGCATATTACAAAGTCACACTGGAGGGACAAAACCTCTCAAATGTCAATAAAGTCAATACAAACAAATAAGTTTATTTTCAACATTAAGCGCATTTCTCAATTAATAAAGGAACAAACCTGCAGGGTATTGAAGAGCAGCGGAAACGCGTCATATGGAGGGAATAGCAGATGGATCTCTAGCACCAGCCCTTGCAATCAATATAACAACATTTTTTTCGGCAACATCAACTGCTTCTGAGCCTGTGGATCCACTAACACCCATGGACTCCAAGAGTGCCTAATTAAATCTTAAAAGGTTTAGCTCTTGCTAAGAATCTAAAAATGTTCTGTATTACGAGAAGAACACTGATTCCGTGCCCAGTTAATATGTGACTGGAAAAGACCAGCACAGTGTACTATAAAGAGCATGTTCGACACAAGATTTCATTTGCAATTGTTACTTCTAATACACAATAATGACACAAGATAATTTATTATGTAATCCTTTCACCTGCGGGGTTGAAGGAAGCATGTATAAGCTGTTATCTGGACTTTGGTAGAAAGCTGAAACTTCTCTTTCAATAAGATCTTTAGTATCATTAGATATGTTCATCAACATAGTATATGCTGGAACGATGGTATCAGATGCATGCTCTCTTGCGGCCAATGGCTGCTGACTCCACAATGTTGCAGCATCCTGCAATGAAACCAAAAATAAATATTCATTGCAAGAAGTAGCAAGCATATGAAAATTAAGGCTCATAAGAACATATGGTATATTTAAAAGAATAATAGTTAAATAAATGCTCAATATGCCCCCATAATAATTAGCAAGTATGTTCTGCCTTCTGCATTCTGTAGGACTGTTCAAAGGAGTGGACAAATGACCAACTATCCTAAAGTTTCACTAAGTTAATAATCCTTTACGTTCTTCTGCGATTTAATTATGTCTGGTTGATACTATAAACATAGGGAAAATTGCAAGAAAGTTATTATACATAAATGATAAAAGGACTTAAAAGTATACCGTGATTGCAATAGGCTGTCCCACGGGTATATCCTTTGAACCTTCAGGTACCAATATCTTAGCTAGAAACCAGAAAAGGATTGACCGAGAGTCTAAAATAAAGTACCTCAACTATACAACTTGATGTTACCCATCTAAAGTGATGAAACAGAAAAATGATAAACTCTGGGAGGCTATTGACCAATAGTTACATAAAGCAAAGATCACAACATAAACAAGTCATAGACACAAGAAAGATAAATCATGGTTTTATATATAGCAGACTGTTGTTTATTTCAGAAGAAAAAAATATAATTACCCCTCTTCAAGACACTCAAACTCCAGGGTAGCTTTGTCTGTCTCTATTTCGCAGATAACATCCCCCACTTCTAGTTGTCATATCAAATATATATAAGTGGGTACAGGAAAAGGCTAAAAAAATTAGCCCATCAATACTTAACTCCAAATTCTGGAAATGAATGGCAAGTTATGACACTTCAAGAAAAACAAATTTATGATCGAATGACACTGATGCAGCACAAATATCTTATAGAGCTAACCTTATCTCCTTCCTTCTTCTTCCATTTCGCCAAGTTACCTTAAGCCTGCAATGCAGTGTACGAAGAGCATATGTTATATTTCACTAAGAAACATGTTTAAAGTTTATATACCTAAGCAGCTAAACATCTTACCATTGTAGGGGACAAAGCTGGCATAACTACAATGTGGTTGATGACCTAGTCAACCACCTGTTTATAACTGGAGTAGATTTAGAACAATGATTTCTGGCATTTTAAATTACCCCTATGGAATCACTCATTGATTTCATTTCCCTTACTTGTGCTCCTAGAAGATTCATAAGGTCCTCAAAGTATCGTACCTCTGCATGGACTCAAAAATGTCAGCTACAAATGTTGTTACATGTTCAGTATCCATCAAGTATGGGAGTAGGTAACCTAAATCATTAAAGCACAAAGACAAAAAGATAAACTTATTCTGAAAATGCTAGCAGCAAAGAAAGGAAGCCTGGATTTGAATTAAATAAGTTACCTCCTGCTGGTTGACCAGTTGAAACTGGTGGGGTTTGATCCTGCCATCGGAAACAAGATGTTTTCATGATTAAGAATAGTAAAATTACTTATCTGAACTGTTGATGATAAAAACTGAGAGATATATTTAAAAATGGACTCTATAAGGTGTGTAAATGAAGAAGAAGAATACAGGCCTTCATCTATCTCCTCCTTTGTAAGGCCCTTCTTCTCAGAGAGGAACGTCTGTACAGGACAGGAAATCCCTTAATTTTTAGATGTAAAAGAAATTTGACAGCATTCTCCACTTGATCGTCCCGAATTGGTTCTGAGTTCACAAACACAGATAGAACCTTGGTATCTTGATGGACCTTGTAAACTCCAAGACTGTTATTAACAGAGTAGCAATGCTTAGCACAATTTAACACAACTTAAATTATAAAAACAATAGCAGTATATTACTGAAGTATTAATACATCATTTTCCCATATTCCCATCAATCATAAGAGTTTTTAGAACCGTAAAAAGTTATTTCAATGAATGCATGAGTATTTGGTAGATCGTAATTAGTAATTAGTATTTGGTCTCATGAAAACGATATTCTGAGTTTCTTTTTTATCGTCTTCAAACTGTTGTGCTACTGAAGCATTTCTCTTGAGACATTTAGTGGTAAGGTATCAGAATCAACAAGTCCCTAACTAGAAAGAATCATATCAGCAAATCAATCAGTGGTCACATATTTCATATTGTGACTCGAACAGGTTACACTATTTCATGTACTCGGTCTTTCTTTAACAAAAGAAAACATACCTAAAGTGAACCCGTTCTTCGATGATTCTGTGAGTGCAGCGTCAACAATATGTTTGAGATGTATCAGCTTAGACCCTCGCATGACAGCATTGCAAGTTATCAGTACCTTTGGTTTATAATCACTTATTCTTTGGGCAACAGATTCAACAGAGAATCACTTATTTTGAAACCAATAAGCAACTATAATTAAATGCTGAACATGTACAAATTAGTGACAACAATTTGTTAACAAAAACATACAGGGAAATTCATACAATTAGATATCCAACACAGTTCCCCTTGACATAATTAGCTATATACCACTGATATAAAAAAAATACTTGTAAACTATTAGTTATTTTAAAAAAAACATATATACTGGAATTAGCTACCAACATGCTCATTATCACAAGAAAGAATTGAATACCATGTAATCAGTAGACATGAAAGGATCGTTAACTTTACACAATTTACAAAAATTAAAAAAACAAACAAAAATACAAATGTATAACCAAAAACACCCAAATTACCTAAAGTTATAAATCTTTTTCTCAGATTAGGTCTTGTATACAACAAGAAGAAAAGTATAAGTAACAAGTTTAGACACTAAATTAATAAAAAAAATAAGGGTTTCAAATTAGAAAAAACCCCAATTTACAAAATTAGGGTTTTGAATTCAAAAATCCTCAACTTTTAAAACTGGTGTTCATGCAGAGAAGACCAGTTCGATTCAAGTAGATACAACACTTACCGAAGTAGATAGGTTAACTGAAAGAGGCTTAACGGAGAGATTGAGAGCGGAGAGAGGTTCAGAGAGAGAGAGAGAGGTTCCAGTGAGAGAGAGAGAGAGAGAGATTGTGATGGTGAGATGATGGCCGGAGTTCAGAGAGATTGTGAGGCGAGAGAGGTTCGATCGAGAGAAAGAGAGGTTCAATTTTGTTGTGTCTGAAGATTGATTTGGGGGGAACCAAAATTTGGTTAAGGGGGGGGAATTTTGGGATTGGGGGGAATGTAGAACTAAAAAATGAATGAAAATTTCACTAACGGGGGAAAGAAAAGGTGGGCGTAATTTTTATTTTTTTTGGTGAATTTTAGACATCGATTTAATTATAACCGATATCTATAAAGAACAAAGACATCACAAAAACACGGGGTGATGTCAATACTTTTTTTAACATCAGTGGCAAAGTTAACTGATGTCTAATGTGTGATGTCTATTGACATTATTCTTGTAGTGCTATTTCTGTAACACCCCTAAATCCGGGGTCGGGGATCCGGGTTGTCACGAGTTTCATTTCCCTTAATAACACCCAATCTTAATAAACAACCAACTAGTGTGTACTGTGACCCCACAATAAACACAAACACCAGAAGTTATAGTCTCAGAGATGAATACCAAAATAACACAAGTCATTTTATTCCACAATTATAAGTCATTACACCTCAAAAAGGGTTTCTGAATAAATTTACATTTTTTTGCCATTATTACAATTCATAATATACATAAGTCTGGTACATCAAAAGTTGAAAGCCTAGCCTATTGGTAGTTCCTGTAACATCCGGGAAATATCGTGTAATTATTTGTATCAATAAATGATTATTATGTGAATATTATATAAATTTTTGGTGAATTATCTGATGATTGATAATAATGTTTGGATGTTTGTATATAATAAAATGTGAGTATGTTAATTTTAATAGGTCCAGATTAAAATATAGATAATTAAGATATTTTCTGGTAGTTTTTGGAGTGTTATATGATTTTATAATGATTTATGAATTTATTAATTATTTTCTGAATAATTATAAAATTATTTTATAAAGCCGGGAATCGTCCGACTTTAATCGTTTTTACATTTTTACAACCCGAAACTCTTCGGAAATCTCCTTCCTAACCCAATCTGGTAATTCCGGACATTTTCCGTGTTTTGACTTTTCCGATCCAGATTACGGTTTGACCCGTGCGCGGCCCGGCGCAAGATTTCCGATACGATAATCATTTCGGTGAATCAACAAAACCCGTATTCTCGAAAGATGGGATATTATTACATTATTTTCGTATAAAGTGTTTTATAAAAAGCCCGGTTTGGATAATTATCCAATACGGGTATCAAATCGGATCGTTTTCGCAGTTACTTAGCGGCTAAGTAACTAATTTAACGATCCAAAACGAACCAATATTCCGTAAATATAAATAGCCTATTTCTTATTTCATTTATCTTTTTTTATTCATTTGCAACCAATACGAAAACAGTAAATACAGAGAAAAACCCTAGAAACCGATACGTTCTTGAAAATCAAACGCACGGACGAAGACGTTATCGAACTCCGATTCAGGCGTGTAATATATCAAAACGAAGCTCTCGAAAAGTACTTTCATAATCAATCATCCGTTTTTATGCAGGAATCAAGGTGATTTTCTTATTTATTTAATTATTTTCAAGACTCAATAATTATTTTAAAGTCAAATTCGGGTGTTCGAACCCTATTATTTAATTATAAAATGATTCGGAGACCCGTTTTAATTCTGAAAAATGTTCAAAAATTTGTATTAAATACCTGGAAAATCATTTTGACTCTGAATCTTCATTCAAAAATTATTTTGATTGAATACCTTGCGTGCTATGTGCTACGTGATATTTGATTGATGTGTTATATGCCTGTGTGGTTATTGTTTGACTGTTTCAGTCATAACTATTAATCCGTAAATCGGATTTGGGTAAAACAAAGGGTAGATAAAAGCTTATGACGTTTATGTGATGATTAGAATAATATGAGTATGAATAATTGATAGATACTTGTGATGCCTAGCAGAGTCATCAAGGCATAGAAAAAGGAAACCAGTGATCCATAAATAGAATCGAAGCGTAGAAAGAGAAGGAAAGTGATTGATAAACAGAAGCAAGGCATAGAAAGAGAAGAAAAGTGGTTGATGAGTAAAACTATTAGATGAGTACAAGTAAAGTGGAAATCGTCGGTGATAAGGCAAGTACTTCTGAACCTTCTTCAAAATATATTGCAAATATTTTCAAACTGTTTCATAACATGTTACTATTATTCAAAATAACTCCTTTTTTATATTACAAGCGCTTTAAACTATTTAACCTTCAACCCTGATTCTTATTGATCTTAAGCCATAAGCCTTATTCTTCATAAACCATTGATTGTTGAATTCCCAGATACGAGCCATACCCATGCGATACTACTCCACAAATACATATTTACCATATATTGATTCTGATATTGAATTTCTTAACATACCAACCCTTATTCCTTGTTTAACAGAAGACCAATTCTTGGAATCCTTGAACCCTTGGTATATTCTACTTTCCAATTCTTTCCTTGATTGAAAGCCAATCTTTTTGAATTTCCTGTTATGCCTTCACGGTGTTATGAATCACCCTATGCTTCAAGATAAATGTTGTTTATGATTCAGCTTATTGATTTACATTGGTTATCATATTGAATTGTTTTAGAATTGGATGGTTTTATAAATGTGGACCAGATTCGTGGTCAGACCAGATTCGTGGTCATAATAGGCCAATGCGTGCCTTGGATCCAGTATATAGAGCAAAGCTAGGAGCCTTGCTCGGGGTTAGTGCGTGACTAATCAATAGCCTAACATTGGTTTTTTTTAAAAATGAAAAGTGAATATCAAATTCTAATCATTGCTTATTCAGAAATTTGATTCTTCGGAATCATTTCAATTGGTGATTCTTTAACCTCAATTTTTGCTATTATTACTTGCTGAGCTAGTAAGCTCACTTTTGCAAAAAATTTATGTTTTCTACAGTTGAAAAGAAAAGTGTTGGTAACGAGGATTCCTTGTCCAGTGTGCGAGCTAGGATGTCCAGTTAAGTTGGATCGAGCTAGCAGGAGCTTATTATTATAGATGAGTTATGTAAGATTGTAAGTACGATATCATTAGCCATTGTAAGTTGAATTAGTTGGGATTTGGTACGATGTAATAAAAGTTAGGATTTGGCTTGTTTTCATACTTTAACCTGTTGTGATCTGTGGTTGTGCAAAGAAGGGTCAATGCATATAATATTTTATACACAGGTTTATATATTGTGTGTGTAGTGAGCCCCAAACTTCTGACCCGGGTTTAGAGGGCGTCACAATTCCTACCTCAACTACAACGGCATCATCGCCTACAGAAAACTGCGGAACATTTCCTATTCGCTCGTGAATTAAGAGCTTGGTCCTGTTCATCTTGTCTATCTGTTATTGTGTGATGAAAGAAGAAAGCAAGGGTGAGCAACAAGCCCACCAAAATAACATATATTGTAATTAAAAATATATAAGCCTTCTCATAGTACTCATGAAAGTCTTGGTCAAGCAGATATGAACCAAGTTTGATATCTCAAAGTGACGAAGTCGTAAAATATTCAGTATATAAATACATATATTTTTCAAAACCTTTGAAATCCTCTGACATGTATATTATACACAGAGTTCCAGTTTATAACTATATAAAAATATCATTGCAAGGTGATCTCATATATCTAATCTTGTCTCAACGTTTTTTCTGAAAATCTTTGTCATGCATAAGATAATCATTTACTAGATATAAGTTGAAAAGATGAAGTTACAAGATACTCCAATATACTTATATCTTTTTCCGAATATTACTTGAACTACCACCGTTCAAGGTATAAATAGTTCATCCCATAGATGAAGCTACAAGACAAAACTTGTATAGAATCAATCTTTGAAATATCGTCAAAATGAAATAAAGTTACGAGATACTTCATTTGATGAAAACATCATTTTGAAAATTCGACCCTGCCAACACTCAACAATCGCCCAGCCGTAGCCTTTCTATCGAAGTGCTCTGGGTAGTGTTGCAAAAATATCCAACTGGATGATGAACTACGGGAGTTTGTCGCGCCATGAAAACCATCACGATGATCAGTCACAATAGTGCAACCCCACCATTTTCTATATATAGAGGAGAACAGTCGGATTTACTTGTCAACTGAATGTTGGACTCCTAAGGAATGGACAGTCTTAGCGGAACTTTCGGGCCATTTGAGCCAATATAATAAGGCTGGGCCGGCGCCACTCGACCACTTATGCCACTCCTAGTTCAGATGAAATCCAGGACTCTGAAAGGTAAAGCTCGTCCCCCCTTTCCCCAAGTAGAAACTTGTTAATACGGCTCCACCAAGAAGTCGTATCTAGTTGGAAAGGAAAACTCACCGATATTTCCCAGCGATGCCTGTTAATGGATTAAACTTATTCCAAGAATTTTACTTCCCGAGTGTTGGGTAGGTAATCAAAAACTCTTTTATCAAATCAGCAACCTTGTTGAGAATATAAAAACACGTCACGGAGCCGGATCCCTCAGATTTTTAAGCGGGTATTTAAATCTCCTTTGAAAGGAAGATCTCAAATTTGAAAATGAGTTTTGTGATCCGCTCTAACTTTTCAAAAATAGCTTTGATAAAGATTGAAAATAATCTCTGGAAATATTTAAAGTAAGAATGATTTGATAGTATCAATTATTTTTCGAATAATTGGCAAATGTCGAAACATTATTCTTTTGGAAAATATAGAATATTATTTAATAAAATAAGCGGAGTCATAAGTCCTTGAATGAATATTCAAAATAATATTCATAAAATAAAATAAGCGGATTTATAAGTCCTCGAATGAATATTCAAAATAATATTCATTTAATAAAATAAGCGGAGTCTTAAGTCCTCGAATGAATATTCAAAATAATATTCATTTATAATATAAAACTATCGAATAAACCATATTCGATTAATATTTTTGAAAACTATTTATATAAATATAATATACTCGGGAACATCGCCTCCCGGTTTAGAAAAATGTTCAACTCTGGGTCCCCTATACTAAGGGTATACGCAAGTACTGCTTATCTCTAGCATTGGTATTATGCAGTTTATAAGCAAGTGAATTGACAATGAAATATCAAAATCTCAAAACAGGCATGCATAAATATATATAAATATATCATATCAACATGCTTCAATATATCGCAAGATTTGCTAATAACAATCATGCACTTATCACAAGATAATGCACATATATATTTACATCACAACAACAGTATAACGGGTAGAAAACTTGCCTGAGTATTCCGGGGTAGACTTAAGCTTAAAGTGGGTCCGGTAACCTATGAACAATAACATAAGCGAGAATTAGACCACGGTCGCTTAAGAAACTAGTCAAAACTCACTCATACCCTATCGGTCGCTTACGGTCGCTTATACGCTTAATGATTTGCATTAATCGCTCGCGTACCCTCGGCTCCACTAATTTTAATAAATTAACCGTTACGAATTTTAAGGCGACTCTTTCGCAAGTACTTTACCAACTGCCTAACCCACCTTAAATAATTATTTCATAATCCAATTAGTCATTTAAGGACCTTAACCAAGGTTTCAAAGTAAAGCGAGGGGTAATGGTTCGCTCACAAAATGTCGTTACTTAAAACGGTAGTTTCTCCTAAACCGTATATCGGATCTAAGCGAATCACATACCAAAACGAAGCTTACGACATGTTCTAGCTAAACATGGAAAAGTTCAGAATCTTACAGTGAGTTCACGGGTCCAAAAGTTAAGCACAGAAACAGTTAAGGAAAATCGGGCATTACGACGACTATGTTTACGCGATTCCCAAAATAATTACCACTCTAAATCCTCATCAATTCACTCCCATCCTCCAACAATCAATAACACAACAAATACAACTTAAACCACTGAAAAATCAGTCCACCCTCCAAGGTTTTACCAACTCATTCAATCACTACAAATTCACCATTCAAAATCAACACAACTTCACAAGAATCACTACTAAGCGTGGATATAACTATACATTTACCAATTCATCTAAAAACTCAAACAATCAAGCTTAGTACTAAAGGTCAAGAAGTTTTTATACCGTGATTTGTTAGTGAAAAGTTGCTAGGGAGCCTTAAAACCTTGATCAATCCTTATACAAGCTTGGATCTCACAAACCATCAAGAAAACACAAAGTTTGAAGTTTCTAAAAGTCCGATTTAAAAAACTATAAATATGAAGGTCTTACCCTGATTATTTGGACAAGACTTGTTAACAAGAGTTGTAGGCCATCTCAATACCTTTCCAACGAGCTATAGAACACAATATTTTAGTGAGTATTGAAGGAGATATGGCAGTTTAAAGTTTCTGGTATCATTTTGGCCGAGAGCAAAATGATGAAATGAAAAAAAAAAGATAAAGCTTCTTTGATTTCCTTGCATAAATATCTTCTCCCTTGATGACATCATCCATCATGATCACTTTTTTGCCATGTGTCAATCCCTTGTGCTTTGATGATGTCATAATCCTTGGCTTCTTGTACAAGCTTGTCTCTTGGTCGCCTATTTATTTTACGGTTCGCTTAACTCTCGTTCTCGTTAATAGTTTGAGGGATCATATCCGGGATCTTATTACTTGGGCTTCCCTGAAACTTTATTAATATCTTATATTCATTTAATGATCCTCTGCTATAATCCTTAAATAAAAATCCTTTTAATCATTTTACCTTATACTCAATTCTTTCGGTATCTGGTGGATTTTCGGGAAAAAATCAAAGTGTCCGGATTTGAATTCTGACGACCTTTACATACACTCATTTACTTTATGGAATACTAATACAATCTCAGAATTTCCATAACAGTACTCCTATATAGCGTGGTCTGATAATTTTCCTTAATCAGCATAGTCAGAAAAAAAAATTACTATTCATCAAGGTTTCAAAAATTTCTAAAAATTGGGATTATTACAGAGAGTTTGGTTGTTTGGGTTCTTACAAGTTAAAGAAATTGACTCTTTCAAGAGCTTGTTGATGATGCCGAATCCAGGGGCACCGAGATCCAAGGATGGAGACCCCTCCTTCTAGCACCAAATGGTAACTCCTGGGTGTGGGGCTGCTCCTTCGCTGCGGTGGCGGTGTAGCTGTCGTGGGATATATGCAAAACAATACCGGAAGGGGGGTTTGGGTCCCGCGACGCCTCCTGTGTGAGAGTAAGAACTCGCTTTTGGGGAAGATGAAGATAGACAGGAATGAGAGGTGGTTTTATGTGTATATAAGTGTATGAGAGTGAGTAACCCCAAAACATTTCCTTCTTGGGCTATTTATAGCCCAAGGATAGGGTTTAGGGGTTGGTATCTTTGCATCGTAGTCGTTGGTTCTAGGAGCGGAGGACACCTAGATGGGGTGGATGCCTTTCACGTGTCAGGATAGGAATATTTGAGGAATGTTCTAAGGACCTCCTGGCACGTGCCCTGGTTGTTCTCATGATTGCTCAATGACAGCTATCCCTATACTGTGTTTGGTCACGTGGTTCACGTGCTGGGGCTTCCAATGATTAGGCCGCCGGGACTAGGTAGTCTGGACTAGTGGTATGCGGGATTGGAAGAGATAAATATTGTTCCCCCCAAATCAGAGTTTAGGAATAGAACAGTTAGATATAAACTACAGAGTCCTTATTTTCATTGTGGTAGTGTTTGACACTCTATTTATACATGTAAAGAGTATCACAGTTTGTATTATGATTATTATGAACTGAAACCCTCTTTAAATAAAGGAAAATTTATTTTTGCATGTGAAAATACTGATAGTACCGATGTTAACATTAACTCTGATAAAAAGTCTTATGCTGCATATGTTAACAAACTTAAAAAGGCCAAAGGATCCAAGCAAGTCTGGCACCTTAAAAACACTAACTAATTTCAAATACTAATTGTAAGGTAACAGAAGGAATACTCTAGTCTTGGACAGTGGATGCTCAGGACACATGACCCGTTATAAATCCCTGCTATCAGAATTTAAGGAGAAAGCTGGCGCAAGTGTTTCTTATGGAGATGGCAACTTAGGAAAAATCTTGGGATATGGCACAATCAAAGTTGAAAATGTCATCATTGAAAATGTAGCTCTGGTTATAGGACTCAAGCATAATCTGATATATGTGAGTCAAATTTGTGACAGAGGTTACCATGTCAACTTCCAAGAGGAGCATTGTGAAATTATCATAAAGACTGATGGCAAGATTGCAGTGACTGGTGTAAGACATGGTACTTTATATGAAGCCAGGGTCTCCACAAATATTGATGAATCAAAAGTTTGTCTACTTAGTAGAGCATCTGTGGAAGACAGCTGGAATTGGCATAAAGACTTTCTCACCTCAATTTCAACAATATCAATGAACTTGTGAGGAAAGATCTTGTGAGAGGATTGCCCGTTGAAGGGTTTACTCCTGATGGCTTATGTGACTCATTCCAGAAAGCCAAGCAAAAGAAAACATCTTTCAAGAGTAAAACTGAATCCTCCGTTCTTGAACCATATCATCTATTTCATATTGATCTCTCTGGTCCAGTAAATGTTATATCAATTACCAAGAGATATGCACTCGTAATTGTTGATGAATATACAAGATACACATGGGTGTATTTTCTGCCCACCAGGGATGAATCTCCATCCATTCTTCTTGATCATGTAAGAGAGCTGGAAAATGGATCAACATACAAAGTGAAGATCATCAGAAATGCTAATGGAACTGAATTCAAGAATAGCTCTATGGAAGAGTTCTGTAAACTCAAGGGGATAAAACAAGAGTTTTCTGCTCCTAGAACTCCACAACAAAATGGAGTTGTTGAAAGGAAGAATAGAACTCTCATAGAAGCTACAAGAACCACGCTAGAGGAAGCAGTATTGCCTACCTACTTCTGGGATGAGGCAGTGCAAACTGCTTGCTTTACACAAAATGCAACATTGATCAACATGCATGGAAAAACACCATTTGATATGGTGAAGGCATGGAGCAATATGATTCAAATCCAGATACTTCTACAAGCGATTCAACTAAAGATACATTAGGAGATAGATCATCGGACTCTCATTCCTCAAACTCTGATGAGTCAAATACTGATAACAATGGGAACACTGATTCAGGGGGAGCATCAGGACATGATAGTGGTACTAGTCAAAGAAATAACAAAGAGTTCATGGATCAAGGGGGAGTTTCTTCTTCGAGGAGTCAACTTCGAATAGCAAGAAAATGGTCTAAGTCACACACACCTGATTTAATCACTGGAAATCCTGATAGTGGTGTAAGAATCAGAAAAGCCACTCAAAATGAATTTCTCTACCATTCTTTTCTATCTCAAATTGAACCCAAGAAAGTGGGAGAAGCTCTTCAAGATGCTGACTGGGTTACAACAATGCAAGAGGAGTTTAATGAATTTGAAAGGAACAAAGTATGGACTCTTGTGCCAAGACCAATGAACAGATCTGTAGTTGACACAAAGTGGGTGTTCAGAAATAAAACTGATAGTGAGGGAATTATTATAAAAAACAAAGCAAGACTGGTTGCAAAGGGCTATTCACAACAAGAAGGCATTGATTATGATGAGACTTTTGCTCCAGTTGTAATGCTTGAGGCAATAAGAATTTTTCTAGCCTATGCTGCTCACAAGAAGTTTAAAGTGTTCCAAATGGATATAAAGAGTGCATTTCTAAATGAAGAACTTGAAGAGGAAGTTTATGTTGAACAGCCTCCAGGGTTCATTGATCCAAAGTATCCTGATCATGTCTATTTACTGGATAAAGCACTATGGACTAAAATAAGCTCCAAGGGCATGGTATGAAACACTTGCTCTATTTCTGTTAGAAAGTGGTTTTATAAGAGGTAAAATTGACAAAAGTCTCTTTTATAAATACCATGGTAAGGACTTGTTATTAGTACAGATATATGTTGATGATATCATTTTTGGATCTACTAATGATATACTTTGTGAGAGATTTGCCAAGCTAATGCAGTCTAGGTATCAAATGAGTATGATGGGAGAATTGAGTTATTTTCTAGGGTTACAAGTTAAACAGACTAATGAAAGGATCTTCATAAATCAATCCAAATACACGAGGAATTTGCTCAAAAGATTTGGAATGCAAGACAGCTCCACTGCATCAACTCTCATGGTCACTGCAACCAAGTTAGATTTAATATTGGTTCTTCAGTAGATATAACTAACTACAGAGGTATGATTTGCTCACTCCTATATTTGACTGCTAGTAGACCTGATATCATGTATGATACCTGTCTCTGTGCAAGGTTCCAAGCTGATCCAAGGGAATCTCATCTATTAGCTGTGAAAAGAATTTTTAAATATCTCAAAGGCACCATGAATCTAGGATTATGGTATCGTAGATATTAAGATTTTAAGCTAATTTGATATTCAGATGTTGATTTTGTAGAATGCAAAATAGACATGAAAAGCACTTCTAGAAGCTGCCAACTTCTTGGTGGCAGATTGGTTTCTTGTTGTAGCAATAAATAAAAGTTAATTTCCACACCAACTACAGAAGCTGAATATATTGCTGCAGGAAGGTGTTGTGCTCAGGTTCTATAGATGAAGAATCAGTTGTTGGATTATGGGTTAGACTATTCTATTATTCGTATATATTGTGATAATCAAATTGCTATTGCAATGACAGGAAATCTAGTGCAGTATTGAATGACTAAACACATCATCATCAGGTACCATTTCATAAGGGAACATGTGGAAGCAAGTACAGTGGAATTGGTCTTTGTTCCAACAGATCAGCAATTAGCAGATATATTCACCAAGCCTCTCTGTGAAGCTACTTTCACGTGATTGGTGAATAAAATTGGGAATGATATCAGGGCAATTCTCAAACTCTGATTATTAGGAAATTACTACTGATGGTTAAAGTCTGGTATCTTATCATTATGTGTCAATACTTGATAGTTATTGATAATTATGTTTAAGTTCTTATGCCATGCAAGCATGCAATTAAATTCATTCAGTATCTGCATGTTAAACTCTGATTATGTGTATAATCTCTGATATTGGTTAAACCTGTTTTGACTAATAGATCCTGACAGTAGTTGTTAAATTCTGGTATTGGTCAAACTAGTGTTGATTTATAAATCCTGATAGTTATGATTAAATACTGATAATGGTCAAACTTTGATTGACTATTATTCTTTGTTGACAATTTTTGAATTTATTCAAATATTGCTTTAGTCAGTATTTTAATTGCAGGTTTAAAGTTAGCTAAAAGTGGGTAATTTTTCATTGTTACAGATGTTTACACGTTAACGTGAGGATATGAAACACGATCAGTTAATGCAAAACTTTATTTTCGGGAACTGTGCATGCAGTAACACACATTTACATGATTACTTTTACATTCAATCGTATATCTCCACGTATCCCATTAAACTGAGTTGTGTCTAAACTAGTGGAGTGATGTGTTATATTAAATCAAATTTTGATTTCAACTAATACTTTACTTATCTCTATTCTTTTCTCTCTGCTACTTTACCTTTTCTCAAGTTGTAAACTCTGAAACCCTAAATCTTGTTCGAAAATTTTTCTTGAAAATTAACCATGACTTCATCTGCTGCTTCCAAATCATTTGATTATGGTGGTGCAAAGTTTGTGACTAACTGCTATCATGAATAACAACAGTGTGAATGTTGATTTTCACATCTTCCAGGACTTTCTTAGAACCAGTGAGATTGGGTTTGCTCTCACAGCTCCACCTATAATCTCTGGTGACCAGGTGCTTTTTATCTGAAAGACTGGAGTCTATGATGATGGAGGATCTAATGGGTCTCAAAGCCTTGTATTTGAATTTGATAAAAAAGACAAGGATTGTAACTCCTCAAACTGTAAGGGATGCATTATAGTTGCCTACTCATACCTCCTACACAAGATTGATGGGAGATACTGAAATGAGGAGATTCTTTACTGAGATTGGCTATGACAAGGATTTGAAGAACCTTGGTCAATTAAAAAGGAATGGGCTAAGGAAGGATTGGAGTTTCTTCTTTGATTGCATCACAAAGGCCTTCAAAACAAATCTTCAAATTTTGATGCATTGCCCATCATGACACAACATATAGGCTACTCTCTAATTCATGGTCCACATCATGATTATGGTAGAGTAGTCTTGTCTTTTATAGCGGATAGGATAAATGCTGATAGAACTATAGTATATGCTAGATTCTGTCAGTTGATTTTCAATGTTTATTTTCCTAATACCCCTATCCCCTCTAATCAAATAGTGTCAGTGTTTAAATTGACAAAAAGGGTTTTTTCCGACTTAATTTCATAAGATGAAAAGCGGTTGAATTTAGCTCCTTTGAGGTTGCCATTGGTTGTTAAGAACTTGCTCATTGTAAGGCTCCCTGAAACTTATGGTTTGCTTAACATCCAGAGTGCTAAGCTGCAAGAAAATTACCATTGGAAACCTTCATGTAGCTTACCCCAGCATAACCACCCACACACAAACCCAAACACAAACTGAACCACCACAATAATCTCAGATAGAAGCCACCTCAGGTGTCTCCCAAAAGACACTTGTTGTAAAAAGAAAGAAAGAATTGGCTAAGAGAGCTACAAATCCTGTTGTAGCTAAGTCAAAACATGAAGCATCTCAAGTTCCTCATTCTTCTAAACCTTCAGAATTTGTCAAGAGGAAACTTGTACTTGCTGGATTAGAATCAGATTCAGATGAGGACAGTGCTACTTTATCTTCAAGATTTCCAAACCTTTCATCTGATTTTTCTCCAAGACCAGCTCTTCCACCAACTGAAGAGGGCACAGCTGCTGATGTTGGTAGAGGCCCCATGCCAAAGAAAAGAAGACTGGTCAAAGCATATTACAATAAGTACTTGCTCAAGATTAAACATTAAATTACTGAGGAGACATTGAGTGCATCAAATCCAAATCATGAGTTCCAGACAACTGCTGAAGCACCTGTAGAACTGTTTGATTCTCCAATAAAGCAATATAGCAAGAGAGCAAGAGAAGTCTCTCATGAGCAAGTTGAAGCTAGTGACAAGAGGTTGCAAGGGAAAGGTCTCTTCCTTGGATCAAGCACACAAGAACCTATATCTCAAAGGGGTACAGTAGCTGCATCTTCTGAACCACTCCCACAAGAACCTGCACCTCAAAGCGGTGCAGCAGATATTGAAGGACAAGAGCCTCTGACTGAAAAGTCCATTCAATAATGGCATGATGAAGAGCCTTCTCAGGAGGTTATTACTGCGATTGTGGAGAAGAGTACATAAGAACTCGGTTGTCAAAGTCATCCAGCAACTCCTGATTCTCCATCTACACAAGAACCATTTCATCAAAGTTAAAATGAAGGCTTTACTCCTGCTGCAGTAACTCTAATTATAGATGATGAAGGCAGAATTTATATGTCTCTATTGTCTACTGATGTTTTATCAGTACCACCACTGAATGTCTGCAAAGAAGCTGCATCTTCATATTCACATGGTATAAATACTATTATTACTTTATCAACATTTATTCTAATACTGATTTGGTATTTTCAATATTTATTATGCATGTTTTAAATCCTATTGATATGATTATTTCTAGACCTTATTCAAGGACTACCTCTAGTTGTATGACCACAGATCACCCTTCTTTAGCCACCTCTTATTTTTGTAGGACAAATTATCTGAGCTTTTTAGTGAGTTGTGTGAAAAGATTTAGAGCAAAACAGAATTAAAGAGAGGTAGGATCCTTCCTGGAAAAAGGAGAGGTAGATGAGAGATAGGATTTAGTAATCCTTGTGAGAAAACTCTGACTATTAAAAGTCATGAGCTATGTGGTGTGAGGAGTAGTGAGACTACTTTAAAAGAATATAGGGATTAAGTGATACTTGTTATATTTTTCAGGTGCACAGAGTACACATGAAATAGCTGCTGATCAACAGTCTATTGACACTTTGAGAAACTCTGATGTACCAAGTGATGTTAATCTCCCTGCAGGTCTAAGTACTGATACTTTCTTGTAGTCCATTCAATCTACTATTCCACCACACGTAGAAATCCCTGTTTTTGCTAAAAACAGTTCATTCACTCTACTATTCCACCATCTAAAGTAATCCATATTGTTGTTAAAGATATAGTAGCACAACATTCCATTCATAAAGTTTCATCCATTTCAGGGTCACCACAGCACTCTATAGGAACTGAGGTTCTGGAAGTAAATTTAGAAGCTCCAGTTCATTTATCTACAATTCTTGAAGATGTGGAGTTTACTGCTGCTGGTATTGAAGCTTCTGAAGCTGTTGGATCACATACTGCACCAATTTCTGATTGTATCTTAAATGCTGAAGCTGGTGAGGAAGCTCAACAGATAGTTCAAAATCCAGTTGCAAAGGGAGAATCTAATGATGGTGAAGAAGCTAATATTTCTAATGTTCTTATAGATCCTGAAGATAATCTTTTCTTTCCTGAATATATGCCTACTCATGTGAGGTAACAGAAAATGAAAGAGTTAGATGCCAAGAAGAAACATGATTATATTGATGCTATCTGGAATGTTAAATGGAAAGATGATACATTTCATATTTCCTGAACAAATGTTGTTGAACATTTGGAAATAGCTGAAAAGAGAATTCAAAATCCTGATATGCTGACTCATCTGAAAGCATCTAAACTGGTTGTCAGATCCTTACATACAGCTCAAGAAGCAACTACTTCTCAAATAAATCAGATCAAAGAATCATTGATTGCTTCAAGGCTGACTACTCATTAGGAAATTCAGAAACAAATTGCACCAATTATTTCCAGAAAAACTTCAATTCAAGCTAATCAAGCTATATTGGAAGCTAAGCAAGTTCAAATGTCTGATCAACTTATAGAGGTACAGAATTTAATGGGGCTGATTCTTTCTCAACTGCTTGGTGATGATGCCAAAAGGGGGAGAAAATTATTCAATCTAAATGCAAAAAGCTGACTTTGACAAATACTGATGATGAAAATCCTGATGGAGGTGATAAGGGGGGGCAGAAGGATAGTGAAAGGAGAAGAGGTGAAAAGCTAGTTGGAATTAGTGGTTCATCAAAAGCAATCACTAGGTCTCAATCTAAACAAGGTGGAGAAGGTAAGAAAATTGAAAGAAGAGTTAGAGAACTGACTGTGACTACAACAACTCAACAAACTTTACAAGTCATAACTGCTGATGAAGACCAAGGCATTCTGGAGATTAAAGATGGTGCAGAAGCAAGTCAATATTTTCAAACTGTGAAAGTAAAAGGTATAAATACAACTCTATTCTACAAGGATCCAAAGATTTAAGCATTTGACTCTGAAGTGAGTAGAAGAATCTTTGAAAGAGAAAATCCTGGAGTTGATCTAAAACAGCTAAGGCAAATAGAGGAAGACTTCAAGAAATTCATGAAGACAGTAAATAATGATATTGTTGTTATCTCTTAAGATCTTTATGAAGATGATCCTTCTAACAGACCAACCAAAGGTGTAGTCATAAGGGAGGTAAGTCAAGAGGATGGTGAAAGATCTCTCAGATCTCAAGCTATCTTAACTGTTATGTTAGATATAATTGATGATATCAGCAGAAACTATCAGAAGTTCATATCAGGACTTATATTATCATTTACTGAAGAGTGACAGCATCAGTACTTATATCAGTACTTGATGATCAGCAGATGATGTCATCAGAACTTGTCACTTCAGTAGATATTCGAAGAGAAGAAGGAAAGCAGGAATTCAAGGCGGTGAAGGACTTATCTCATAAGCATTGTATTAGGTTTCCTTGTTAATACAAAAGGATTCCTTATGCATTGTATAGTTGTGCTCTATATAAAGCATAGATTAGGTTCATGTTATATGTATTGTGAACATTATTATATCATTCGCATAACATAGCAGCTCTCAAGGATATTTGTTCATCCTTTCGAGAGAGTACGTCTGTAATCAGCTTTTATCTATTAATATAAAAACTGTTGATTCTGTTGAAGTTTTATCGAATTGATTGTATTAACTGTATTCACCCCCTCTCTACAGTTGATTACGGGACTAACAATTGGTATCAGAGCTTTCTGTTAATATACAAACAGTTTAAGATCTAAAAATCAATCTACAATGTCAGTCAATGAAGAAGAATCACAGAATCCAAAACCACCAACCCCAGCCACATCACAGATCAGCGGCAACATGAGTAGGTATGAAGCAATCAAGGTTCCAATCCTGAAGATACATGAATATCCAATCTGGAAAGTTAGGATGGCCATGTGTTTGGAAGCCACAGATCCTGAATATCTAAACAGGATTTATGATGGTCCTCATAAACCAATGAAGGTAGATATTTATGTTGCAGGAGAACCAGAGAAGATGATAGACAAAGACAGGAAGGACTATACTCCTGAAGATCTCTCATCTATTATGAAGGATGCTAAGGTCAGACACATCTTGCACATCAGTCTTGATATTGTTATGTCCAATAGAGTTATTGGATATAAGACAACAAAAGAGATATAAGATGCTTAAGAGATAAATGTCAAGGTACAACTGCTATCAAGAAAAATAGGAGGATAGTACTTACTCAAGAATATGAGCATTTTGACTCAAGAGACAATGAGTCCTTAACTGAGATTTATAACAGATTTCTTGACTAATGACTTATCCCTTGTCAACAAAGAATATGATTTGGAGGACTCAAACTTGAAGTTCCTACTTGCTCTCCCTAAAAAGTGGGACTTTAAAGTCACATCAATGAGGGATAACTATCAACTTGATAACACACCTCTAGATGAGATCTATGGAGTTCTGAAAACTTATGAACTAGAGATGGAGCAAAGAAGCAAGATGAAAGGATCTAAATCTAAACCAGTTGCACTCAAGGTTGAAGAGAAGCCAAAAGAGAAATCTAGGAGGAAAAGCTACTCCAAAGGAAAAGCCATAATTGCAAAGTCAGATACTGAATCATCAAATTCTGATGATGACTCAAATAATGATAATGAATCAGATACTGACACTGATCATAACAACAATGAAGACATGGATCAAATGGCTGCCCTACTAGTTAAAAGCTTCAAGAAGATGGTCTACAAGAACTTCAAGAAAGGGAGAAGATTTTCCAGAAAAGGTTCCAGTTCCTCAAACTCTGATAAGAGGAACAACATAAGAAATACTGATTGGAAGGAATTAAGATCTGGAAAACTTGACAAGTCAAAAGAGAGATGTTTCAACTGTGATGGAATTGGACACTTGACAGCTGACTGTAGAAAATCCAGAGCTGAGAAGAAATAAGCCTTGATCTCAAAGAAGAGAAACTGGGATGATCCATCAGATTCAGATGATGGAGTCAATTATGCTCTCATAGCAAATGTTGATGTTGAGCCTGATAATGCTGAATTAAAGTGTAACAGGAGGGACACTCTAGTCTTGGGCAGTGGATGCTCAGGACACATGACTGGTTATAAATCCTTACTATCAGAATTTGAGGAGGAAGCAGGCCCAAGTGTATATTATGGAGATGGCAACTTAGGAAAAATCTTGGGATATGGTAAAATCAAAATTGGAAATTTTATCATTGAAAATGTAGCTCTAGTTGCAGGACTCAAGCATAATCTGATTAGTGTGAGTCAAATCTGTGACAGAGGTTACCATGTCAACTTCGTTGAGGAGCATTGTGAAATTGTCAGTAAGTCTGATGGAAAGATTGCAATGACTGGTGTAAGACATGGTAGTTTATATGAAGCCAGGGTCTCCAAAAGTACTAATGAATCAGAAGTTTGTCAACTAAGTAGAGCATCTGTGGAAGACAGCTGGAACTGACATAAAATACATTATCACCTCAATTTCAACAATATCAATGAACTTGTGAGGAAAGATCTTGTGACAGGATTGCCCAATGCAGTGTTTACTCCTGATGGCTTATGTGACTCATGCCGAAAAGCCAAGAAAAAGAAAACATCTTTCAAGAGTAAAATTGAATCCTCCATTCTTGAACCATATCATCTACTTCATATTGATCTCTTTGGTCCAGTGAATATTATGTCAATTTCCAAGAAGAGGTATGCACTCGTAATTGTTGATGAATATACAAGATACACATGGGTGTATTTTATAAACACCAAGGATGAATCTCCATCCATTCTTCTTGATCATGTGAGGGAGATGGAAAAAGGATCAATATACAAAGTGAAGATCATCAGAAGTGATAATGGAAATGAATTCAAGAATAGCTCTATGGAAGAATTCTACAAACTCAAGGGGATAAAACAAGAGTTTTCTGCTCCTAGAACTCCGCAACAAAATGTAGTTGTTGAAAGAAAGAATAGACTTCTTATAGAAGCTGCAAGAACCATGCTAGAAGAAGCAAGATTGCCTACCTACTTCTGGGTTGAGGCTGTGCAAACTTCTTGCTTTACATAAAATACAACATTGATCAATAGGCATGGAAAAACACCATTTGAGATGGTGAAGGGAAAGAAGCCAAATTTGAAGTATTTTCATATTTTTGGTTATAAGTGTTTTGTTCTCAAAACTCATCTGGAACAGCTGACCAAGTTTGATCTAAAAGCTGATGAAGGAATTTTATGGGATATCCATTATCCACAAAAGCCTTCAGAGTTTATAATCTGAGAACAAGAACAGTCATGGAATCTATACATGTATCTTTTGATGACAAGCAGATAACATGTCTAGAAGATGCAGATGACCATCACAAACTGAGAGTTAAAAATGAAGTACCTTATGCTGAACTTTTGAATCCTGATCCTGATACAGTAAATCCTGATATCACTCAAAGCTCTAATATTCCACATAACAGTCAAAATTCTTCTAACGCTAAAGCATATGTTGAGGGGGACAACATGATTCAAATCCAGAGCCTACTGCGAGTGATTTAACTCAAGAAACATCAGTAGAAAGTTCATCAGACTCATATTCCTCAAACTCTGATGAGTCAAATGCTGATAACAATGGGGACACTGATTGAGGGGGAGCATCTGGAAATAACAGTGATACTAATCAAAGAAAAAAATAGAGAGTTCATGAATCAAGGGGGATGTTCATCTTCAAGGAGTCAACTTTCATCAGCAAGAAAATGGTCTAAGTCACACACACATGACTTAATCATTGGAAACCCTGAAAGTGGTGTAAGAACTAGAAAAGCCACTCAGAATGAATGTCTCTACGATTTCTTTCTATCTCAAACTGAACCCAAAAAGGTTGAAGAAGCTATGCAAGATGCTGACTGGGTTACAGCAATGCAAGAGGAGCTTAATAAATTTGAAAGGAACAAAGTCTGGACTCTGGTGCCAAGACCAAAGAACAGATCTGTAGTTGGCACAAAGTGGGTGTTCAGAAAAAACTGACAGTGTGGGCATTATCACAAGGAATAAAGCAAGATTGGTTGCAAAGGGTTATTCATAATAAGAATGCATCGATTATGATGAGACATTTTCTCCAGTTGTAAGGCTTGAGGCAATTAGAATCTTTCTTGCCTATGCTGCTCACAAGAAGTTTAAGGTGTTCCAAATGGATGTGAAGAGTGCATTTCTTAATGGAGAACTTGAAGAGTAAGTTTATGTTGAACAGCCTTCAGAGTTCATTGATCCAAAGTATCCAGACCATGTCTACTTACTGGAAAAAAAGCACTCTATGGACTGAAGCAAGCTCCAAGGGCCTGGTATGAAACACTTGCTCTATTTCTGCTAGAAAGTGGTTTCACAAGAGGTACAATTGACAAAACTCTCTTTTATAAATACCATGGTAAGGAATTGTTATTAGTACATATATATGTTGATGATATCATTCTTGGATCTACTAATGATAAACTCTGTGAGAGATTTGCAAAGCTAATGCAGTCCAGGTATCAAATGAGTATGATGGGAGAATTGAATTACTTTCTGGGGTTAGAAGTTAAATAGACTTATGAAGGGATCTTCATAAATCAATCCAAATACACCAGGAATTTAATCAAAAGATTTGGAATGCAAGACTGCTCAGCTACATCAACTCACATGGCCACTGCAACCAATTTAGATTTATATACTGGTTCTTCAGTAGATATAATTAACTACAGAGGTATGATTGGCTCACTTCTATATCTGACTGCTAGTAAACCTGATATCATGTATGCTACTTGTCTCAGTGCAAGGTTCCAAGCTGATCCTAGAGAACCTCATCTATGATCGGTGAAAAAAAATTAAGTATCTCAAAGGCACCATAAATTTGGGATTATGGTATTCTAGAGATTCAGACTTTAAGCTAATTGGATATTAATATGCTAAATTTGCAGGATGTAAAATAGACAGGAAAAGCACTTCTGGAAGCTGCCAATATCTTGCTGGCATATTGGTTTCTTGGTATAGCACGAAACAAAAGTCAATTTCCACATCAACTGCAGAAGCAGAATATATTGCTGCAGGAAGCTGTTGTGCTCAGATTCTATGGATGAAGAATTAGCTGTTGGATTATGGGTTAGACTATTTAGCTATTTCTATATATTGTGACAATCAAAGTGCTATTGCAACGACAGGAAATCCAGTGCAGCATTCAATGACTAAACATATCAGCATCAGGTACTATTTTATAAGAGAACATGTGGAGGCAGTTACAGTGAAATTGGTCTTTGTTCCAACAGATGAGAAAGTAGAAGATATATTCACCAAGCCTCTTTGTGAAGCTACTTTCACAAGATTGGTGAATGAATTGGGAATGATATCAGGACAATTCTCAAACTCTGATAATTAAGACTGCTGATATTTTGAAGCATGGTATCTTATTATGTGTCAGTATTTATTAGATATTGATTATTGTGCTAAATATTGATGTCATGATAACATGCAATTATCTTCTATGAATCCTATCTGAAAACTGCATGTTGAACTACTGATTATGCGTACATGCTTTGTTATTAGTCAAACTTGCTTTGACGAATAGATCTTATCAGTAGTTGATAAATTCTGATATTGATCAAACCAGTATTGACTAATAAATCCTTATAGTCATAATTAAAATACTGATAATGGTCAAACCATGATTGATTGTTATATTTCATTAAATATTTTGAATTTATTTGATATAAATGGTTACACGGTATTTTTAATTAAACAGTGAGTTAGTGGAATACCTTTTAATTGCTTAAATGGGTTAGCTGTTGATGTTAGTATCTAGTAATACTTGAGCACTTACATTGGGAATTAAAATCTGAAGAGAGAGATTACTTTTTGTTTACCTAGATACGCGTAATCGTGTATACATATTATGATTAATTATTACATGGTTAATCAAAGAGCCTTTTTAGTTTCTATCTCCTCTGCTATAAATTCACACCCTCCACTCTCAAAACTTCTTACTGCCGTTTCATACATAACTTCTCATCTCCTCATATCATCACAATGGCTGAAAATCAGTTTTGCACTCGCACTCACGATGGAGTTTATTATCTTGATTTCAAGCTCGATAAAGGTCGTGTCTATTATGACCCCTGGGGACGTAGAGTCAAGATTAACAATCAAATTTTTAGTCCTCATGACGTTCCATTGTCAGTATATGAGGAGCTATCATTTGAACAACAAATAGATCTCCAGTTCTTTCAAGTAGAGACCACTCTGGAGGAAGAGCGCCTAGACAAAGAGGCTGAGAGGCATAGGCTTGAGACTCTCGAGCTGCAAAAGAACATTATCTCTCTTGCAAAGACTATCTCGGGGATTTATCACCGTCGAGCCATGAAGAAGCAAGAAGCATTGAAGAAGTTGAAGATGGGATAGTTTCTAAGAATAGTTTCTAGCTTGTGTTAGGACTATTTTATGATTCTGCTTGGTATTTATCTTCTTCCTAATTAATGAAAATCTTTAATCTCTTTTTGCTCTCTTATTTGGCTATTTGTTACTATCTTGTTTATGCTTGAATGTTGTTGACTGTTCATATTCAAATCAGTACCGCATGCTTAATTTTAGATGTTTTTAATAGTGCATGTGAAGATACTAATCTATGTTTAAGTTCATATGTTCACTTCAGTACAGATTGAGCACACTACAGGAAGTAACTGCTGTTAAAAAGAAATTTATGAAAGATTTAATTCTTAGCCAATGAGGATTATAATCTTTGAGTGTACCTGACTATCTAAAATGTCTATTTAAGACATACTTTTGAGACTTTCTTTTTCTATTCAAGAAAGTCGTTCACACCCAATCTCAAATATCATATATCTTATATCTTAAATTTCTTCTTACAACTGATACACTTGAATCCATTTCTCAAATGTTGCCAAAAATCAAGTGACATAATTCTTGAATTATGTTAACCACTCAAAAACAACATTTAGTTGGTTAGAGACTACTTGTTGAGTAGATCTTGATGATACTAACAGAGACACATAGGTTTCATCAATTTTTACTGAAGACTCTATGAAAGCTTTCAATAAACACATTCAAGTGTTAGTTCTTTGCAAGAAGAACAAGGTTTGAGATCATGGTACATGACAGTAACCTAATCAAATCCTCTCCAATTCAAATGGAGGTTCTTATTATTGGTGAACAATAACGGGCATAACCACAGTGTTAACTGTGAGTTTAATTGTGACTTCAGATTCACAAGGTATAAAAACTGTTATTACTTTATCAGCATTTATTCTAAATACTGATTTAGTCTTTTCAGCATTTATTTTTCATGATATAAATCCTGATGGTATGATTATTTCTAGACCTTATTTAAGGACTACCTCTAGTTGTAAGACCACGGATCACTCTTCTTTAGCCACCTCTTATTTCTATAGGATAATCTTTCTGAGCTTTTTCTATGAGATATGTGAAAATATTGAGAGAAAAATAGAATTAAAGAGAGGAAATATCCTTCCTGGAAAAAGGAGATGTAGATGAGAAATAGGATTTAGTATCCTAGTGAGGAAGCTCTGACTATTAAAAGTCATGAGATGTGTGGTGTGAGGAGTAGTGAGACTACTTTAAAAGAATAGAGAGATTAAGTTTTACTTGTTATATGTTTGCAGGTGCACAGAGTACTAAAGAAATAGATGCTGAATAATATTCTGTTGAACCTCAAATAAACTCTGACGTATCAAGTGTTTTTAATCTCCATGCAAGTCTAAGTACTAATACTTTCTTGCAGTCCATACTTTCTACTATTCCACCAAATGAGACAATCCCTATTTTTGTTGAAAAAAGTCCATTTACTCTACTATTCCATCACCTGAGAAAATCTTTGTTGTTGCTGAAGATGAAGTAGCACAACAGTCCATTCATAAAGTTTCATCCATTTCAGGATCACACAGCATTCTACAGGTGCTGATGTCCTGGAAGTAAATTTTGAAGCTCTAGTTCATTTTTCTACAATTCTTGAAGATGTGGAGTTAACTGCTGATGGTGTGGAAGCTTCTGAAGCTGCTGGATCATATACAGCACCAATTTCTAATTCTATTCTACATGCTAAAGCTGGTAATTTCGATTTACAATACTTCTTCTGTTTCGATAGATGGCCTTTGCAATTCTTCAAAGTAGACTGAGTAGTCCATATCTGAAGAGTTCCGGACTAGTTTGGACAGGGTATCCGCTTCTGTTAGTGTATACTGAAAATATTTATTTGAAGTATGTACATTTATTTCTGGCCAGTTTATTTGAGAATCATTTGAATGTTTACATGTTGTCTAATATTATATATTGTGAACAATCTAGTATCAAATGGGATACAGAATATTAGATTGTTAAATACGGTTATATAATATAATAAGATTCACAACACAGGTGGTGTTGGACAATCCACTGGTATGGCTGTAGTATTATTTAGATTAGTTTATATTGACTAATAAATAATGCTAGTATACTTTGTGTATATTGAACAGGATCAAATTTAGAATTGTTCCCTTAATACTGATTAAGAAGGAGAACTAAGATTATTAATGCTTAGGTTCTTAATCCGGAAATAGTAATTGACACGTGTATATTATTTACATGCTTTGATTTATATATGAAATAATTCTTTTGAATTATATCATTATATTTTGGGTGATGGAATTATATACATGGTGGATATTATTTATTGAAGGAATCCATGTCCTGATAATATTCGGGTTAATGATGTCCCCTTGAAAGCTCAAAAAGATTTAATTATGTGAAACCCTGCAGGTGGAATTTATTCTGGCATAATTAAATAAAGGTTGAGTGGATGATTAAGGATAAAAGATATTAATTAAATAAATTATCAGCAATTTATTTAATTAATGGACATATGATATTTTAAACATGGGGAATTTAATAAGCAAATAATATTGGAACCGAATTAATTAAATTACGGTATTAGGAAAGGTAGTGAAATATTAATTCTTTAGTGGATTGAATTAATATTTAATTACATTGGGCTAGGCTCAAGATATAATTAGAAGGCCCAACCTAATTATTCATGGTCCCTATTGTAGCCTATATATATTCTTATTCTCTTCTTGCTTGGCAATTGTATGAAAACATATTGTAGCCACCAAGGAGCAAGAAGAGAGGATAACTTGAGAAGACGGAGGCCACACTTCGCTCAAGGGAATTTGGGAATACAATAGAAGAGCGTGGAATCAACCATTAACAAGGTAATCCTCTTTTCGTAATCTTTATCGTAAAACGTAGTAACACCCTAAGTCCGTGGTTCCCAACAATTGGTATCAAGAACCTGGTAATGGGTTCTACGTTTTATGATATAATGTCCATGTCATAATTATATATGCGCGTATATAGTGTTTTGCTTGTATTGGTTTTGATGCAAGTTGTTAATCCACTGTTATGGCCATGTATATTTTAATTATGTGTTTGGATCCCACGTGGTTTAATCGTGGTTAATTTTTATTTTGGTTTCCACGTGGTTTAATCGTGGTTGTAATTTACACGAGGGTTGATCGTGTTAGAATAGATTTTACAAAATTAGTTTTGTATTAGATCTATTTTTTTTGTAATTGTTCCGAGTATTTTGTAATAGTTATGTGCGATCGGAAATCAATTTCGGTAGTTTTTTGTTCCGCTGTGCGATTACAAGGGGCTGTTGTTAATGTTTGGATCGAACAAAATCAAAACAAAACTCACAGAAAAGCAATAGGCGCGCGCGCGCTGCGGCCGCTGCGGCACCTGGGGCTACTGGGGCCGCTGCGGCCGCTGCGGCAGCTGGGACTGCTGGGGCTGCTGGGGGCGTCGGGGCGCGCTTGGGGCAGATTTTTTTTTGAGAGCTGGATTTTTTTTCAAGGGCTATAATAGTGGAAAATTTATTTTAATTTTTTCCATTAAATTTTAATTATTGCTTTAATTTATTGATTATGTGTGTCATTAATTATGTGTGTAATTCTTTTAAAATTGCATGTTTAACTTAATTAGGACGACATGGACATAAATTTTATTTATTGCTTTAATTAAATGTTATATGTTGCTAAAATTATGTGTGTATTTTGAATGCATGATTAGACATAATTATAACAACATAGGGCCTCATTTAATTTTAAAATTCCTCAATTTTAATAAAAAAAATTCTAAGTGGGAGAGGGAATTAATATGAAATTAAATCTCATGGTCTCCATTATTGGTTGTAGGTAATTTAACATAAAGACGAATATAAATTATATATACGTCACCCATCGTGGCATGTAATTTATGGTGTCTAGAATGTTATAGAAATTACTAGAACAAACTTCTTAAATTAATAAATTTTGAAAGGAATAAATACGGATTTTCTTTATTTCTGATTTGGGGCGATTTTGTCAAAAAAGGGGTCATCGAACTTGTAAGGCTGTGGGTTTTAAGCGAGACCGATGTGACTCCTCCACTACCTGGAAATCAAACCATTGATGAATATTGAATTGAAGTATTCTATTCAAGGCAAAATTACGAATATTGGAAGGTATACACGCCACCCATCGTGGCGTACCAAGTTCCATAGATTTTGAATAATTTAAGATTTGATGATGGTATACACTTAGCTATGAAAAATAATATAGTCCACCCCAACGTGGCATATTGTTTATTAATAGGACCGAAGTAACATTTGAACAAAATTAGGTGGTATACATGTCACACATCGTGGCGTACCAGAAGCTTATGGTGTTTAGATGTTAGTGCATTAAATTTTTATAATTTAGATCTTAATAATTAATGCACCCTTATTTATGTGATGTTTTTATGCATGATTCTCAGGATAAAATGGGCTTTAATCCACTATTCACCATACTTAAGGATAACAAACTTACCGGACCTAACTATATTGAATGGAAACGAAATTTGGACATTGTGTTGACTGCTGAGGAGTACAAGTTTTGCACTTATGAACCCAAGCCTGAACAGCCTGCTGCTGATGCTCCTGAAGATGAGAAAGAGTATTATAAACGGTGGATTAAGGCTGATGAGATGTCGCGATGTTATATTCTGGCAGCAATGTCAGGTGTTTTGCAGCATCAGTCTATGGCCACTGCTTCGGATATGCTCTTTAATCTCAAGGAACTTTTTGGAGATCAGAATAGGGCTGCTAGGCAAGTAGCCATGAAGGCTTTAATGAACACTCAGATGGCTGAAGGCACACCTTAAGGGATCATGTTCTCAAGATGATGTCTCATCTGAATGAGATAGAGATCCTTGGTGCTGAACTTGACGGGGAAACCCAGATTGACATTATCCTTATGAGCTTGTCCAAGTGTTTTGAGCAGTTCCGCTTGAATTACAACATGAACAAGAGGCAGTATAGTCTCGCGGAACTGCTGACAGAACTTCAGGCAGCTGAAGGATTATTTTGGCAGAGTGTTCAAGTGAATGTGGCTGAGAAAGGTTCTTCCTCTAAGCCGAAAGGTATTAAGAAGAAGAAAAAGGCTCAGACACAGAAAGCTGTGAAGGCAGTGGGAGTTCAGGGTGGTGTGAAAAAGCCTAAGGGAAAGTGCTTCAGATGCAAACAGTCAGGTCACTGGAAACATGATTGTCCTCTTCCTAAGAAGACAAACAATACTGGTATGTCTCTTTCTCTAGTTACAGAAACATTTATAGCGGCTATATCTACGAGCACTTGGTGTGTAGATACAGGAGCCACTGATCATGTTTGTAATTCTATGCAGGGGTTCCAACTATCCAGAATGCTTAGAGATGGTGAGATATACGTGTTCATGGGAGATGCTACGAAAGTAGCAGTAGTTGCAGTAGAAGTTATTCATTTATCTTTTGGTTCTGATAGGATTTTAGTTTTGAACAATTGTCTTTATGTACCTTCTTTTAGAAGGAATTTAATTTCAGTTTCTAAACTTGCTTTGGATGGTTATAATGTTTGTTTGGATCGTAATGTTTCTATTATGATGAATAAACGAATTATATGTTCTGGTACATTGCAAGACAATTTATATATAACTAATCCTAGTCAACCTGCACTGCAACTGCAATTTAGGGAATTGAACAACACATCTTCTAACTCTACTAAAAGAAAGGAACCTTCTAGTTTGAACCAAACATATCTTTGGCACTTGAGATTAGGTCATATTAACTTGAGGAGGATTCAAAGACTGGTAGTAGACGGGCCTTTAAGCTCATTGGCAGTGGATCCATTTCCAGTTTGTGAATCCTGCTTGGAAGGTAAAATGACTAATAGGCCTTTCAAGGCAAAAGGGAATAGAGCCAAACAACTGTTAGAATTGGTTCACTCTGATTTATGTGGACCCATGAATATCCAAGCAAGAGGTGGTTATGAATATTTCATCACTTTCATTGATGATTATTCTAGATATGGGTACGTTTATTTGTTGCACCGTAAGTCTGAGTGCTTTGATAAGTTCAAAGAGTACAAAGCTAAAACGGAGAAGCGACTTAATAAAAGTATCAAGTCACTACGATCAGATCGTGGTGGCGAATACTTGCTTGGAGAATTTAGGGAATATTTATCAGAAAATGGCATAGAATCCCAGTTAACTGCACCAGGCACACCCCAGCAGAACGGTGTAGCAGAGAGAAGGAACCGGACTCTTTTAGAGAGTGTTAGATCGATGATGAGTTATTCGGATTTACCCAAGTCATTTTGGGGACATGCCTTAGAGACAGCAGCTTATCTTCTGAACTTAGTACCTTCTAAGTCGGTTCCTAAAACCCCCTTAGAATTGTGGACCGGGGATAAACCGAGTCTAAGACATATTCGAATATGGGGTTGTCCAGCACATGTGCTGAACAAGAACGTGACTAAGTTAGAATCTCGTACAGAAGTAAGGTTGTTTGTAGGCTACCCCATGGGAACGAAAGGATATTTATTTTATAGTCCGAAGAATCGGGATGTCATTGTTAGCACCAATGCAAGATTCTTAGAGGAGGAATATATAATGAATCACAAACCCATGAGTAGTGTCGTTTTAGAGGAACTAGTGGGAGGGATAAATAATACCCATGAAGCTATAGTACAAGTAGAACAACCACAACATAATGTACAACCTGTCACTAATACCGTACCAGTGCCTCGTCGTAGTGGGAGGGTTGTTCAACAGCCTGATAGATTCATATTTTTGGGAGAGTCTTCATACTTGGTCCCTGGTGAACATGATGATGATCCCCGTACATACGAAGAGGCAGTACAAGACAAAGATGCAGATCTTTGGCAAAAGGCGATGGAATATGAGATAGAATCAATGTATTCTAATCAGGTCTGGGAGCTCGTGGAACCACCCAAAGGTATAAAACCTATTGGATGTAAGTGGATCTACAAGAAAAAGAGGGGATTAGATAAAAAGGTGAAAGCCTGGAAAGCAAGACTTGTTGCGAAAGGGTATACTCAGAAAGAAGGTATCGATTATGAGGAAACCTTTTCACCGGTAGTCATGCTTAAGTCAATCCATATTCTTTTATCTATAGCAGCTCATCTCGATTATGAGATTTGGCAAATGGATGTCAAGACAGCTTTTCTTAATGGAAGTCTTGAAGAAACAATCTATATGCAGCAACCAAAAGGATTCATTAAGGAAGGCCAAGAGCATCTGGTATGTAAGCTTAAGAGGTCTATTTATGGACTTAAACAAGCTTCTAGAGACTGGAATATTCGTTTTGATCAGGTAGTCCAGTCATATGGATTTGATCAAAGTCCAAGCGAATCGTGCGTGTATAAGAGAAGTGAAGGTAATGCAGTGGTTTTTCTAGTACTATATGTAGATGATATTTTACTCATTGGAAACATTGTTGAGATGTTGTCATCAGTAAAGGCATGGTTGTTCAAACAATTTGACATGAAGGACTTAGGTGAAGCGGCATACATCCTTGGGATCAAAGTTATAAGGGATCGCAAGAAAAGGATGTTGGCTTTATCTTAAGAGCCCTACATTGATGAAGTATTAGCTCGTTTTAACATGCAGAACTCCAAGAAAGGTTTTTTACCTTTTAAGCATGGAGTTGCTCTATCTAAGAAGCAGTGTCCTTCGACACCTAAGGATATAGGGAGCATGAAAGCAGTTCCTTATGCTTCAGCATGTGGAAGCTTAATGTATGCTATGTTATGTACGAGACCTGACATCTGCTTTGCTGTAGGCATGGTTAGTAGATATCAGTCGAACCCAGGTCAGGAACATTGGAGTGCAGTAAAAACTATACTCAAGTACCTGAGAAGGACTAAGGAGTATATGTTAATTTACAAGGCCTCGGATCTATTTCCTTTGGGATATACTGATTCAGATTTCCAATCAGATAGGGATAAGAGGAAATCAACCTCGGGATATGTTTTTACTTTGGAAGGTGGAGCCGTTATATGGAGAAGTGTAAAGCAGAAATGCATTGCAGACTCCACCATGGAGGCGAGTACGTGGCGGCCTCTAAGGCTGCCAAGGAGGCTGTATGGTTCAGGAACTTCCTTTTGGACTTAGATGTGGTACCTAATTTGCCTATGAGCTTGACGGTGTATTGTGATAACACTGGTGCTGTGGCAAATTCAAAGGAACCGCGAGACCACAAAGCAGCTAAACATATTGAACGTAAGTATCATCTCATACGAGGAATCGTAAAGCGAGGGGATATAGTTGTGGCTCATATATCATCAGAAGACAACTGGGCAGATCCTTTCACAAAGAGCTTGACAGCCAAGGTTTTTGACAAGCATGTGGAAGCGATAGGAGTCAGATGGATGGACACATAGATTTTTATGTAATAGTGGATTAAATAAACACTGATGTACATATAGAATATTTTGAGTATAAGTGGGAGATTGTTAGTGTATACTGAAAATATTTATTTGAAGTATGTACATTTATTTCTGGCCAGTTTATTTGAGAATCATTTGAATGTTTACATGTTGTCTAATATTATATATTGTGAACAATCTAGTATCAAATGGGATACAGAATATTAGATTGTTAAATACGGTTATATAATATAATAAGATTCACAACACAGGTGGTGTTGGACAATCCACTGGTATGGCTGTAGTATTATTTAGATTAGTTTATATTGACTAATAAATAATGCTAGTATACTTTGTGTATATTGAACAGGATCAAATTTAGAATTGTTCCCTTAATACTGATTAAGAAGGAGAACTAAGATTCTATGTTATTATTAATGCTTAGGTTCTTAATCCGGAAATAATAATTGACACGTGTATATTATTTACATGCTTTGATTTATATATGAAATAATTCTTTTGAATTATATCATTATATTTTGGGTGATGGAATTATATACATGGTGGATATTATTTATTAAAGGAATCCATGTCCTGATAATATTCGGGTTAATGATGTCCCCTTGAAAGCTCAAAAAGATTTAATTATGTGAAACCCTGCAGGTGGAATTTATTCTGGCATAATTAAATAAAGGTTGAGTGGATGATCAAGGATAAAAGATATTAATTAAATAAATTATCAGTAATTTATTTAATTAATGGACATATGATATTTTAAACATGGGGAATTTAATAAGCAAATAATATTGGAACCGAATTAATTAAATTACGGTATTAGGAAAGGTAGTGCAAATATTAATTCTTTAGTGGATTGAATTAATATTTAATTACATTGGGCTAGGCTCAAGATGTAATTAGAAGGCCCAACCTAATTATCCATGGTCCCTATTGTAGCCTATATATATTCTTATTCTCTTCTTGCTTGGCAATTGTGTGAAAACATATTGTAGCCACCAAGGAGCAAGAAGAGAGGATAACTTGAGAAGACGGAGGCCACACTTCGCTCAAGGGAATTTGGGAATATAATAGAAGAGCGTGGAATCAACCATTAACAAGGTAATCCTTTTTTCATAATCTTTATCGTAAAACGTAGTAATACCCTAACTCCGTGGTTCCCAACAGCTTCTTCATTTTCTTCTCGACATATTTGAGACTTGATGTCTTGGGATTGATGCTAAGTAGCTTTGAACCAGGGCCTGATACTTTGGCAGAATTGGGTATTTTGCTATATATTCTCCATTTGTTTGCTTGACCACTATCTGGGAGACATTGTAGACGTTTAAGTACTGGACTCTAATAGTCCTGAAAAGCTTTAGCCCTGCAATCAATGCCTCATATTCCACCTGGTTATTTATTGCTGGGAAGCCGAAGGATATAGCTATTTGTATCTCGAAGCCAACAGAGCTCTTTAGAATGTGTCATGCTCCCGATATTTCGCTTGTTGATTATCCGTCTACTTTCAAGGTCCAAGATTTCTAGTTTGTAGATTGATTGCTTTCTGGTTCTATGCTCATAGGTTCTGGTTCTTTCTCCGGAAAGTTGCATTCAATTATAAAATATGCAAATGTTAGATCTTTGATGGCAGTCCTAGGAATGAAGGTTAGATTGAACTGAATTAACTCCACAGCCTAATTAACTAGCCTTCCCGAGACATCTGTTTTGTGAATTATTTTACTTAAAGGTCGGTTTTTTATTACTTTGATTTCTCTTCCTTGAAAGTAGTTCCTGAGCTTTCTCGACGTTGTGACCAAGGCGAAGGCAAATTTTTCTAAACTTGGGTACCTGATCTCTGCATCTTTAAGTACTTGGTTCACATAGTAAACTGGTTGCTATCTTCCATTTTCTTCCCGGATTAGGGAATCCCCAACTGCTAAGGCTCCGGCTGATAAGTATAGGTAGAGAGGCTCTCCTGGTTGGGCCTTAGTTAGGACCGGTGGCAGTGAGAGGTAATCCTTTATTTCTTCAAATGCTCTTTGGCACTCTAGAGTCCAATTAACTTTTTTCTTGTTGTTGGATCCTTTGAGTAGATCAAAGAAGGGTAAGCACCTTTCTTCTAGATTGGATACAAATCTTCTAAGTGTTGCTAGTGATTCTGCTAGCTTATGCACATCTTTCTGGGTCCTAGGAGCCTTCATCACCTGGATTGCTCTAATCTTCTCAGGATTAGCTTCGATTCCTCGATTGCTCATCATGCATCCTAGGAACTTGACTGCTCCTACTCCGAATGTGCATTTCTCCAGATTCAGCTTGAGTTCATGTTTCCTTAGGTTATCAAAGCATTCTCTCAGATCTTTGATGTGTCCTGGGATGGTTGTTGATTTTTCAATCATATCGTCAATGTAGGACTCCAAATTTCTTCCGATCCGGGACTTGAATATCTTGTTCATTACTCTTTGGTAAGGGGATCCTGCATTTGTCAGTCTAAATGGCAACATCACATAAGCGTAGACTGCTCTGTGAGTTATGAATGTTGTCTTTGGTATGTCTTTCGGGTTCATCTTGATCTGGTTTTACCCGGAGAAGGCATCCATGAAGTTTAGCATGATGTGTTCGGATGTGGCATCTATCAGCTGGTCAATTTTCGACAATGGGTAGGGGTCCTTTGGGCATGCATCATTCAAGTCGGTGTAATCCACACACATTCTCCATTTGTCATTTGACTTCTTCACCATGAAAAACATTTGCTAACCACTTCGGGCATTCGATATCTCGGATAATCCTTACTTTGAGCAACTTCTCTACTTCTTCATCTATTGCTTTTTGCCTCTCCGGGGCAAACTTTCTCCTTTTTTGCTTGATCAGCTTTCTGTTCGGGTTGATGTCCAAGTTGTGCATTTTAATGGATATTAGTTCTTCTCTAAAGGTTGTTGCAAGTCCGGACCCAACTTTCACCTTCTTGGTAGGACTGCTTTTATCAATCTAAATTTCTTCTGTTTTTACTGCGGCCTCAATTTTTGCTTGGTCTTAGGTCGAAACCATTTAATATATCCGGGATTCGGCGTTCTTCTTCAAGTAGGTGTTAGCTTGTGCTGATTCTTTTTTTTTGATTGCTTGCATGGTAGGATAAGCCTAGTCTAGGACCGGATTTGCTTCAATAACTACCATGCCTTGGTTGCTTTTCAGTTCTTCTGAACTTGGTTTGGTTACTTTCGGATCCGGATTGGATTCAATGACTTGCACTTCTCTTCCTGTTTCTTTTCTTGAGCGATGGTGGTGCTTTTTGACACTTTTCAGTTTGTGAAGAACTATGGCCTTTCTTTTGTTATCCTTGTGAGTTTCTTCCATTACCAAGTCATGACTGTAGCATCTCTCAGCAACCTCATAATCTCCTTTTACTTCTCCGACTCCATTCAGGGTTGGGAACTTGATCTTGAGATAGGAGATTGAAGTTATTGCTTACATTTTGTTTAAAGGTGATCGTCTAATTATTCCATTTTAGGATGAAGGAGTATTGATGATATAGAACTTGATGACGTAAGTGACTTGGTTGGGAGAAGTTTCGAAAAGGACAGGTAAGTACAGGGTCCCTTGGATCGGGACTAAGTTGTCCCCAAACACATAAAGTGGGATTCCCGGCAATCATTCGAGCAGACGCTCCCTAGATGCATTCGATCCACAGTATGCTTGAAGAAAATATTTACTGAGGAGACGTTGTCAATTAGCATTCTCCTTCCTTCATTGTTAAATATATCCAAAGTGACAACTAAGGCTTCATTGTGGTTAGGATTGACCCCTTCATAGTCCTTGCTGCTGAAAGATATCAACATCTCCGGGAGTGATTGGATGGAGAGTACCTCTTCTCAAGAGTTCGGGCTCCGTGGTGGGGAGTGGGAGCCTCCTAGGACCATATTCACTATATTATTTCCTTTCTTTGGCCCGTCCCCTCTTTGGTTATTGTCCCAAACTAGGTACTTGTTCAGGTTCCCTTTCTTGACTTGCTCCTCGATGAAGTACTTAAGTGATAAGCAGTTCTCGATCTTGTGGCCATGTGTTTCGTGATAGTCGCACTGCTTATTGTAAGGTCTGCTCTCCGGAGGAGTCTGCATTAGTTTTGGAGGGTAATAAAATGGCTTGTCTTTTATTTCCTTCAAGATTTCCTCCCGGTTCCTATTTAGGGGAGTCCAGTCCGGCTCTTGCTTTGGCTCACGGGACTGCTTGGTTGGTCCCGGGTCACTTTTGGACTCCGTCCTAGTACCGAGCCTTTAGAATATTGGAGTAGTCTGTCTCTCTTGATTCTGTTGGCTTTGCTTGAATTTTTTATCTTGATGGTAACCCCCTTTCTGTTGGTCAATAGGATTGTTGTTCCTAGATCCCCCATTCCGGGTCATCCTCATAACTTGGAGTACATCAGTTTCTTTTATGAACCTGGCAGCCATGGAGTAGGCTGCCGCCAGACTCTGGGGCTCCTTGTTGATCAGTTCTACAATGTATCTTTCATTATGCTCCGGGTCTAAGTTTTTCCTGAAGATGCTCAGAGCCTCGCGCTCGTCCAAGTTTGAGATCTTGTTGATTGCTTCCTGGAAATGCCTCATATAGGATGAGAGGGACTCATTGTCATGTTGTCGGATGGCTTCCAAGTGACACATGTGTATCTCATGTGTCTTGTTTGCTCGGAACCTCCTGAGAAAGGCTCCGCGGAACTCTTTCCAGCTATGGATCCTTCGGGAGGGTATCCTGCTAAACCACCTTTAGGCCCCTCCCTTAAGAGTCGATGCAAAAAATCTGGAATTTGTCAAATCATTGTAGTAGTATATCTGTGTAATCTTCTCAAAATAGGGTCTCCCAAACTATCAAAAGAATTAAAGTTATAGAGCTTTAAGTCCCTCTGCCGGGGAATAGCCTCCAAGGAGTGGCTGAATGGTGTCAGAGTTTCCCCAATTTCCATTCCAGAGTCTTTGTCCATTTTCCTTTTTAGTTCACAGATCATATCCTTGAGATCTTTTTGCTTCTCCTCATCATCATCAGAAATGAGCTCGAGGGTGGGCTCCCTCCGGGTCCTCTTGGTATTGGACTTGGCCAGTAGTTTCTCTTCCTCTAACTGCATCCCCTTTTGAATCTTTAGTTCAAGCTTTGCTTCTTCTCCCTTATTGATTTGTTCCCTCATCTCTTCCAACCTCTTTTTTTTGGCTGCTTCTGTTTCTTTCTTATTGCCCTAATCCTTTTGGTTCTTCTTCCATTTAGCTCAAATGTGATCAAAGACAGATCTCCGGGATTGTTGGGAGTCCCCGAACTCCTTCGGTTCCTCTTCTACTTCGGCTTCCTCCTGGATTGGGGCTTGCTCTTTCCTATAGAGCCGGATTGCTTCTGCTAGCTCATTGTTGTTGAGGTTGGCCATGTGTTTCTCAGCCACTGGGATATTAGTATACTTGTATTGGTTTAGCTTAATAAGGCTCCTGGCATCCCGGGGATTTACCATTCTCTCCAGAACAGTGGTGCGTGGCAATGGCTACTCCTGTAGGATTTCTCGGTCGGCTCCCAAATCTTGTGCCAGGGAGTGGTCCGGGTCCTGGACCTGGGTACTAGCGTAGGGTCTTCCAGAAGTATGATTTCCTACTTTTACCATTGTTTCAAATGTACTAACAATAACTGACCAAGATTTTTAACCAACAATATCGATCTAAGGTTGCTTTTTGAAAATAACAGAAACTTTCCAGAATAACAACAGATAACTTTCTGGGACTAGTTCCAACAATTTTCTGGGACTAGGTAAAAATATAGTAGGATGAGCGTAGTTGGGTCTTAGAACACAAAGGAAATATGCGGACAAAGCAAGTTTGGGGTTCTAAAATAATCGAAATTATCAATAGTACAAACAAATGTGGCTTAAATCAACAAAATTGGGCTCACACAAACGTGGCCTAAAATAACAAGCACACACAAACATGGCTTAAATAAACAACATTCATATTTATGAGAGAGTTTGGTTGCTTGGGTTCTTACAAGTTAAAGAAATGGACTCTTTCAAGAGCTTGCTGATGAAGCTGAATCCAGGGGCACCGAGACCCAAGGATGGAGACCCCTCCTTCTAGTGCCAAATGATAACTCCTGGGTGTGGGGCTGCTCCTACGACGTCGTACCTGGATCATTCACTGCGGTGGCGGTGTAGTTGTTGTGGGATATCTGCAAAACAATACAGGAAGGGGGTTTGGGTCCCACAGAGCCTCCGATGTGGGAGTAAGAACTCGCTTTTGGGGAAGATGAAGATAGATAGAAATGAGAGGTGGTTGTCTGTGTACATGAGTGTATGAGAGTGATTAACTCCAAAACTTTTCCTTCTTGGGCTATTTATAGCCCAAGGATAGGGTTTAGGGGTTGGTACCTTTGCATCGTAGTCGTTGGTTCTAGGAGCGGAGGACAACTGGCTGGGGTGGATGCCTTTCACGTGTCAGGATGGGAATGTTTGAGGAATGTTCTAAGGATCTCCTGGCACGTGCCCTGATTGTTCTCATGATTTCTCAATGACAGTTGTCCCTGTAGTGTGTTTGGTCACGTGGCTCACGTGTTGGGCTTCCAATGATTGGGTCGCCGGGACTAGGTAGTCTGGACTAGTGGTATGCAGGATTGAAAGGAGTTAGAAGTCCAAACCCATTACTTGTAGGAGTCATATGTACTATCAAGAGTCATGTTTTGTTCTATTATAGCTAACAATGCATTGAGACATGGGTTGATCTGAAATATAATGTCAATGGCATCTTCTCTCCCGTAAATATTAGTAAAATTAGTACAGTGAAAACTGCATAATGATGATAAAATTATCATGTGTAAAAACATGTTAATGACATAAAATAAAAACTTGACATTAGAATATGATGACAAAGAAAGCCCTTACATACATTAAGCAGAGGTTCCAAGAGCTCAATCTTAGCAACAAATAATATATTTAATTGTTAGCACATAATCAGAATAGTCCATCTCAGCGATCATAATGAACCCAACTTTTGTTAGCCTTTTACATCTCATTATAGATATGATTGAGCTGGAGGTAGTATTCGGCAATCAGAAGTACCCAATATCTCAAAAAAAAAATTATAATAAGATGTACTATCCAGCATTAAACACCTACACGCAATAAAAATATTACAGTAAATATAAATTTACATTCTCCCATAGGTAGGTACCGAACTCCAAGATTTATGTGTGGAACCAAAGCATGAGATGGCAAAAGGTGACCATTTTAGTAGAGATTCAATCATCATATGAAAATTGGTTAAGAGTTAAAATAAAAATTGCAATGCAACAAACAGAAGATACGTAGTGAAAGTGCAAATGCAATGTCAAGGTGAAGTAGTATGCAGGTAAAAACAGCAAGCTCATGTAGCTGAAGTTTCATTCCTATTTTCAGTAGTATATTGATAACATGTGATGACTTCCTCTTCTTATAGCTTTCTGGAACACTAACATCACCGGAACTGCTTTGTTACAACTTGTCTTCACCTGGATGATGTCTATATATGATATATAATTTATTCTTAAGAATTTTAGCCTGTAGACGTTCTCATGACCCTTGCCTCTAATGACGATTAATTTGTTTGCAGTTTGTAACACCCCAGCCCCATATCAAGGAGATTTTGGACTTCTGTAAAGTACTATTATTATGTGCACCAACAAATCATGATCTTTTGGGGGCATGTGGTGGGCTTGTTACCCAAGTTGGCACTCGGTACAGTATGCTTCGGCTTATTTCGGACTCGTAATCGGGACTTGACCCCGTTTTTAAAAATACTCGGGATTTGACCTGGGTTGTCACATATATTATCAGAGCTAACTCTCGAAAGCTTGACACGTCAAGTTACCGGAGGTGGGGACACGAAGGCTGGTGGTATTACCCCACAATGGCAAGAGGTCCGGAGGTGGGGATACAAAGTCGGCCGATATTATCCCACAATGGCTAGAGAGGTACGATCTTGGTCCTATGGGCTGTCTGTTCGGTCCTGACGGGGATGTTAGGAGTTTAAGTAGGGGAGTTTGTAACACCCCAATCTCACATCGAGGAGATTTGGGACTTCTGTTCAGTTTATAAGGCAAAGTAATACTATTATGTACACCAACAAATCATGATATTTTGTGGGCTTATGGTGGGCTTGTTGTTACCCAAGTTAGCTGCACTCGAAAAAATATGTTTTGACTTATTTCGGACTCTTAATCGGGACTTGACCCGGTTTTTGAAAAAGTCTCAGAATTTAACCTGAATTATCACCCGGTTATAGTAAGAAATAGTATGGCGACAAGTTATGAAATGCAGGAGGAAGAAATTAAGAAAATAACTAAATTGTGAGAAATTCTGAAAAATTGATTGGAAGCATTCAACTACACCATGCGAAATCTTTCTTTATACAAATATATAGATTCCTCTGTAGATACATAGATGCTGACATGTGTGTTAATATATTTTACTACTATATTAAGTGTATTTTAAAAGGCTTTTTCAAGCGGTAGGAGTTGCAAGAAGTATTAGGAAGAGGAGGAGGAGTAGACTCAAATCCTTTAAATTTTGCACGCCTGAGATTGGTGGTCAAATTTGGCTACCGGACAGAATGATTGATTACTTATGGTCAAATAAGTAACTAAAATGTTAACTACAAAAACTAAAAGTTACTAGCAATACCATGTTTGCTCCAAAATATGAAAATAAATATTCACTTAAATCGCTCCTCCACATTTCGCTCACATAAAGCAGGATCTGCACCATTTTTTCCTTGCTTGTTTGTTCGGACCACAAAACACATAAATGTCAGATAAAAGAAAATGGGACTCAACTCATATACTCAAGTGCTGAACCGGAGGCTGATCATGGTGTTTTAATATTTTCATTCGGAGTGATCATATATATATATATATATATTTGGGGGCCTATCCACAGGCATGGGTGGATAGGATTTATATCAACCAACAGATCTGAGCCGTTAATCTAAAAAAAGCAACGGCTGAAGAAGCTACGGCTCCGCAATAACAAATTGCGGTAGTGGTCCAGTACTTTTCTTCCTTTTCTACCCTTTCTTTATGTTTATTCATTTATCTCAAATATTTATATTATGATTATAAATAAATAATATTATTTATATTTAATATTTTCAATTAAAATATTATATATCAAATAATATTTAATATCTCAATCATTATTAAACATAAATTAATATTTAATAATGAGAATTTATTAAAGAATTAAAATAAAAACAAATTATAAATTATTAATATTAAACAAATTAAATTATATGAAAATAATAATATTAAAAAAAATTATAAATTATTGATATTAAACTAATTAAATTATATGAAAATAATAATATCAAATATCACAAAAATAATATTAATAATTAAAATATTTAATATTTAATAATATGAAAGCTCAAATTCAAACATAATATTAAAATCATCATAAAGGGCAAAATGGTACATTCAGGTAGCCCGTCTGCCGCAATGAAACATTGCGGCTCTAGTCTACCACCGCAATGATACATTGCGGTTGGGACAATTACCTGCGTACCCTTTTTCCGCTTTAAACCCAACCCGGTTTCTCTTCTGTTTATCTAATCCATACAAATTACACATCTGGGGGCGATTTTTCAAAAGTTTGAATTGGTTATTCAACGATTTGGCCGGAATCTATTCTCTCAATCCACACTTGCAATCTAAACTCTCAATCCAAGGTATCATATCGTTATCTTTATATATATACACGCACTCACTCACTATACACACACGGTTAAATTACAGATTCTACTCCGTCACTCGCCTCTTATATTTTATCTTCTTACTTTACAGTCCTCATCTTTATATTTCCATACTTTGATTCCTCTAATGCTCATGTGTTGTTTGATAGATGTACTGAAAGAAATGTTGTTACTTTTAATTGAATGGTTTCTGGTTGTTTGCATTTGGGGGACTGGAGGTAGATAATGCTCTTCGTTCGTATTGTTGTAAGACGGGATTGGATTTGAATACAGCTTTGTAATGTTCTCATTCATTATTATTTGATATGTGGGTGTAGTCGTCAGGCCGTAAGAGTGTTTAGTTATATGCCTGAAAAGAATTTGGTAACGTGGAACACGATGATCATAGGTTATTCCAAGAGTAGTGACTCCGAGAAAGCGTTTGCATTTTTTAGGAAGATGAGGAATAATAATAATAATAATAATAATAATAATAATAATAATAATAATAATAATAATAATAATAATAATAATAATAATAATAATAATAATATAGTTGTAGATAGAGTGACTTTTATCGGTTTGATCACGTCATGTGCTAACAGTCGAGACTATTAGGTGGGAAATATTATTTATGGTTTTGCAAAAGTGCGGGGAATGGATAAAACTGTAGTTGTTGGAACTGCACTCATTAACATGTACTCTAAATGCGGAAACATACAATATGCAAGAAAATTGTTTGAACAACTTCCGAAACAATTTTTTGTCTCTTGAAACTCGATAGTACATGGTTATATTGAATGTGGTCTCAATAGTGAAGCTTTAGATCTATTTCCTCAGATTGAGTCTCAGATACTGAAAGCAGATGAAGTTAATATTCTAGAGGCTTACTATTTGTTTGTCGAAATTCTTAGGAAATGCATACTGGATGTCATTTACACCCTTATATAGAGAGCAATAGTAAATGTATATTAAGTGTAATTGGAATTAGTTAGGTTTTTTCCCCTTGTGTAAATTTAATTTGAATTTGCTATATTTTTATATATAATATTTTGATTTATTGAGTGAATAATTCGAATAAAAATGGAAAATATACAATAGTTTTTGTTAATTTTATGTGAATTTACGTGCAAAGTAGTACACTTAAAAATTTAGAAAACATGTGTTGTAATCATTTGATTGTGTTGAGATGATATTTTCACGCATTTGTTTGTTTTCTTTTTCTTAATTACTGTTTGTTTGGAGTTGTACTGATGTGCTTTTTGGTTTAAAATATTGCAGATACTATGGACATGGAGTGTGGACCTCTTGATCGATCATTGCTGACTATGCAGGACCGCCATATTAGCAGTCTGATCTGGGAGGGCGGGGACAGGAATACCGTAGATGTTAGACAGCTGACAGCTGACAGCGAGGATGGGTGAGTGGCGTATACTTCCAGATCAGCGGGCTCTGTTGGATGCATATGGTTTTGGGGCGTTCGGCAACCCCCGGGTGGTTCGGCAGAATGACATCAGACTCATTACGGCCTTGATTGAGAGGTGGAGGCCAGAGACTAACACATTTCATCTGCCGTGTGGGGAGATGACTATTACTTTGGAGGAAGTTTATATGATTCTGGGATTACCGGTTACTGGCTGTCCTCTCACCCATGGCGAGCTTGAGCACCCGAAGGCGTAGTTCATGAAGAACTGGGAGGATCCGTCTATGTCAGAGCAGGAGCGCAGGGAGTTCTATAAGGATGGGCTGCATTTTAACCAGTTGAGGAACCGGTACGGGGCGAGAGCTGATACCAGAGATATGGATGCTAACCTTGATTTTCGGAAGCCATGAAGCCATGAATTTTGAATACTAACCTTGATTTTCAGAAGAATAAATTTGACCAGAATGTTAAGCAACAGTAAAAACAGCAGTATAAGATCAAAGGTACAGACAAATTAAGGTAGGTGTGTGCATTCAATGCACGGCCGCAATATTTCATTGCGAAAGCCGCAATGAAACATTGCGGCACTGTACACGCCTACAAACCAACAGCTGTAAGTATTTACAGTTTTTTTAAAATTGTACAAGATACCCCCGTAATGTTTCATTGTGGTGGATACTTCCACCCGCAATGAATCATTGCGGTTGGGTTGTTTATTTTTGTTATTTTCTTTAAAATTAGAAAATTAATCAAAAAATATTAAAAAATAGTTTCTAGACTTATTATATTTCATTTAATATGTTAAATTTTAATTTCAAAATATATTCATTATAATATGCAACTATTTTACGTAGTTTTGTGAATATTTGGCACAATAGTTGTGTCAGATGATATTTCTTGACATATAAGTTATAAAAAATTAATTTCAAATATCCAATTATACGGATGTTAAAATATAATTATATATTTAATATGTTAAATTTTATTTTTAAAATATTAATGTTTATAAGAGTAACTTAATTATAATATGCAACTATTTTACATAGTTTTGTTAATATTTGGCACAATAGTTTTGTCAGATGATATTTCTTGACATATAAGTTATAAATTATTAATTTCAAATATCCAATTATACGGATGTTAAAATATGATTATTCTAATCATGGAAAGCGTATTTGTTATTAATAATGGAAAGCGTATTTGTTATTTTTCTTTAAAATTAGAAAATTTATCCAAAACAATAATAAATAATAGTTTCAAGGCTTTTTATATTTCATTTAATATGTGAAATTTTAATTTCAAAATTTTAATGTTCACAATAGTAACTTAATTAAAAAATGTAACTATTTTACATAATCTTGTGAATATTTGGCACAATAGTTGAGTCAGGTGATATTTCTTGACATGTAAGTTATAAAATACAATTTTTGACGATCCAACTTTACGGATGTTAAAATATAATGATTATAATCATATCAAAAAATTATGATAATAATACATATTAAAGACACCGCTCTTAAAATATATAAATAATATTAAAAATTTATTAATATATGTTAGTATTAAATTATTAATATTAATAACTATTTAATAATTTAAATATTTTTTCATTTTTTTCCTACAGCATCGTTTCATTGTACCTTCCGCAATGAAATAATGAAGCAGTGATTTAATTTCTTAAATAACAAAAAATCATATTTTAATGAATTAATTTGTTTCCGATAATAACGGAGTTAAAAAGTATATAATTATTTTTTTATAGGTAACGAAAATTCGATAAAATTTCATTTTTTTAGTTTTTCACATTTTCAAATTTTAGCATTATATTTGTTTATTAAAATTTAAAATTGATAAAATAAATTGGACAAGTACAAGAAAAATAAAATATTAAACAATTAATTTCATTCAAATATAAATGGAGTATATTCAAATATTTTTTTAAACAAAATACATAATAACTTAAATATTTTATTCCGACGAGAATGATCAAGCTTTAATGGTATTGAAAAATCCATAATTCTCTCATTAGTTTCCTTTCGGAAAAATCCATCACCCATTTCAATATATATATATATATATGTAGGCAATACATAATAAAATTATGCGGAGATACAAAAAACAATAGAAAAATATAATTTTCAGAGCACTTACAATATTTTCGGAGCAAAAAAATAGTACAAATTGTAATTGCTGTATCTCATATTGTACACGTCATTATTAACAAGTGTCTTATACATAAATACGCGAATTTATGATCATCTCCCATATCAACAGGTATAAGAAATTCGTATCCCGTCTAGAACATGTAACACAAGATGTGTTGCACTTTTTATCAAGATAATTCTACAGTAAAACCTCTGTAAATTAATACTCGATTAATTAATAATCTCTCTAAATTAATAATTTTGTCCGGTCCCGACTTGGGCCAGTTCAAAAAATGATCAATTTCGATAAGATAATAAGATAATAATTTTTTTGAAAACTCTGTATAAAAATATGATCCCAATAAAACTATAAATTAATAATTCCCTTATATTCATAAAAATATAGCTATTACATCTTTGTAAAATATGATTCAATTGTAGTTTGCTTTTTCATATAATTTAAATCAACATGAAACTCATCCCTAATCTTCCTTATTGCATCGAAAAACTCGGGTGTGGTGCTTTCATGTTGCATCAAAAAGTTATTAAGCATTTTTGATGCCTTGAGTGCTTTGCATACTTTCCAATAATTCATAAAGGAATTTTTTCAGAGCCATCTTCATTGCAACATATAACAACCGTGAGCCTTTCTTTGTCTTGTTTTCTTCCTTCAAGTTGTTTCGTAGCAAGAGAGTGATCAGCTTGTAACCTGTAAAACAAACCAGTTTCGTCCATGTTAAAAACATCTTTCATAGGGAACTGGTTTATTTTTTCCCTTATGGACTCCAGTTTCTTCTCCATGTCCTGTACATCAACAGAACCACTTTCTCCAAAGCGACGAAATGACTTAATACCATGTCTTAACTTGAATTTCTCAAGCCAACCTTGAGAAAAAGTGTGCTCCTGATCTTGTTGAGGGTATAAAATTTTCATGATCTCTTTTGCCTTCTCTAAAATTAGCTCTCCTGTCATATTAACACGATCTTGGTACTGGAGAAACCATTCATAGAGAACCTTCTCCATATCTGAATATTTTGCTGGTTTATGTCGCTTAATATCTTTTCTTTTCTCCAAGTAATTAGCTGCAAGATAGTCTGCTGACCTTTTCAGTGTATTTGATATTGTACCTTGACTAACTTTTAGATGAAACTTATTCTCGAGCCACAACTGGAGATCTTTTTGAGTGCATGATGAATTTTCTCTTTTATATTCACATAATGCTTTTCTTGCTTCATCCGTCATTGTTGATTTTGTGACACCTTTTAGATGAGAAGCCATTGTTTTGTTTGTATAATTTTTCCCCCAATCTAGTATATACAGTATATATAATATATTTTATGACTACACATACATTGAATACTTTCTATGTAAAATACAATGAATTAAATTAATTTATGTACTTTGAATTTTTCTAATATACATTGAATATTTTCTATGTAAAATACAATGAATTTAACTTATACACTACATGGACTTTGAATCTAATATATTGTACATTACATTGACTTTCTAAATTCATATACATTGAATTAATTGAATTAAATATAAAATATAAATTGTACAATTCATTTTATTTAAATTTATGTGAATAAAAATTTAATCAAAAGTTAATTTTGTTTGCTACCGAAAATTCTCTATAAATTAATAATTATTAATTTATCGATTAATTAATACCTCTCTAAATTAATAGAATTCTCTGGTCCCAACTATATTAATTTATAGAGGTTTTACTGTACATACACAAACCTCGGCATGCATATGGAATTGTACAATTAGTTAAACAAGTCCGTGGACTAAACCAAATAACTAGTCTTTTATGTCATCTCATACCTGCTAAACATAGAATGTGTAAGCTGAATTTGACCAACCTGATCAAAGGCAAAGATTCAACTTTTTGCTTCGCCGTCACCAAGTATAACGGCCAATTTAAAATTATTCCAAGAATGTTTGTGCACCGGACATAGAATTCAAAAACTAAAAGATACCCAAACTATCGGACATCATGCAAATTGGAGGAATAATACGGTAAAACCAGAAGAAAGGAATAATAGCAAACCAAGTGTTATTTCACAACTAGGGGGAAAACAAAACAAGATCACAGCTTGTCTGCATAGAATATAGTATAACAAAAAAAAAAAAACTAGTGTTCAAGAAGCACCTATAATAATAACACAAATGTCATAAAACGGAATCAAAGTATAGAGTATCCCACAACTTGCAAAAAAGACTCATTTAGTGACATAGCACCCCGAATGAGAAACACTAAACTACCAGAGCCGCCAAAGCAGACTCTTAGATGTCAAGATTAGATTTCAGTGAAACACCTCAAAAACAATCTCCTTCTGAAACTACCTAATAAACTACAAGTTAGTATAACCAACAAATAATATTATTTCAAAGCTTGGATAGCATTATGGATGACAAAGGCCTGGGTCAATTTAAGTTTTGTAAAAAACAAAACTGAATGCGAACATAAAACAAACCCATAAATCCAAAGCCAAAATCGAAATATCAGGTTTCAGTTGGGTTTGAGTTTCTCTAAAACCCTATATATATGCTGAAACCCAAATCCGAGTTATATAGGTCAGAAACCCAAAATCAAACCAATCAAATTTTTAATATACATATATATATAGGGAGATGATTAAATAGAAACAACTTTTAAAATAAAAATTGGAAACTAATCTAAGCGACTAGATCAATCTAATTTAATGGTCCATACATATATATGTAACTTTAAATATATATTATATTTACAATTTTATAACATATTTTATTATATACTCCGGGGTTTTGCGTCAGTCTGATTTATTTAGAAACCAAATCCAAACCAGACCCTTTCAAGTTATGGAACCAACCCATACAATCAGGTTAAAACGAATCAATTATCCTTCTGCTCGGTTAAATTTACACATAGCATGTCAACCTCCAATTGGATCTCAATAACAGTATGTACGTCTGTGGCTGCCACAGGGTGGGAGCGGAGAGAGAGACTTGTGTTACACGCCCACACAAAAATCTTGAATTCTGAAATCTAGTTAAAATATATTTAATGCTACTTAACAAACTCTAATAAAAACTGCACAAACTGTCACAATAAACACCACCTACAGTAAAACCTCTATAAATTAATATAGTTGGGACCGGAGAATTCTATTAATTTAGAGAGGTATTAATTAATCGATAAATTAATAATTATTAATTTATAGAGAATTTTCGGTAGCAAACAAAATTAACATTTGATTAAATTTTTATTCACATAAATTTAAATAAAATGAATTGTACAATTTATATTTTATACTTAATTCAATTAATTCAATGTATATGAATTTAGAAAGTCAATGTAATGTACAATATATTAGATTCAAAGTCCATGTAGTGTATAAGTTAAATTCATTGTATTTTACATAGAAAATATTCAATGTATATTAGGAAAATTCAAAGTACATGAATTAATTTAATTCATTGTATTTTACATAGAAAGTATTCAATGTATGTGTAGTCATAAAATATATTATATATACTGTATATACTAGATTGGGGGAAAAATTATATAAACAAAACAATGGCTTCTCATCTAAAAGGTGTCACAAAATCAACAATGACGGATGAAGCAAGAAAAGCATTATGTGAATATAAAAGAGAAAATTCATCATGCACTCAAAAAGATCTCCAGTTGTGGCTCGAGAATAAGTTTCATCTAAAAGTTAGTCAAGGTACAATATCAAATACACTGAAAAGGTCAGCAGACTATCTTGCAGCTAATTACTTGGAGAAAAGAAAAGATATTAAGCGACATAAACCAGCAAAATATCCAGATATGGAGAAGGTTCTCTATGAATGGTTTCTCCAGTACCAAGATCGTGTTAATATGACAGGAGAGCTAATTTTAGAGAAGACAAAAGAGACCATGAAAATTTTATACCCTCAACAAGATCAGGAGCACACTTTTTCTCAAGGTTGGCTTGAGAAATTCAAGTTAAGACATGATATTAAGTCATTTCGTCGCTTTGGAGAAAGTGGTTCTGTTGATGTACAGGACATGGAGAAGAAACTGGAGTCCATAAGGGAAAAAATAAACCAGTTCCCTATGAAATATGTTTTTAACATGGACGAAACTGGTTTGTTTTACAGGTTACAAGCTGATCACTCTCTTGCTACGAAACAACTTGAAGGAAGAAAACAAGACAAAGAAAGGCTCACGGTTGTTATATGTTGCAATGAAGATGGCTCTGAAAAAATTCCTTTATGGATTATTGGAAAGTATGCAAAGCACTCAAGGCATCAAAAATGCTTAATAACTTTTTGATGCAACATGAAAGCACCACATCCGAGTTTTTCGATGCAATAAGGAAGATTAGGGATGAGCTTCATGTTGATTTAAATTATATGAAAAAGCAAACTACAATTGAATCATATTTTACAAAGATGTAATAGCTATATTTTTATGAATATAAAGGAATTATTAATTTATAGTTTTATTGGGACCATATTTTTATACAGGGTTTTCAAAAAAATTATTATCTTATTATCTTATCGAAATTGATCATTTTTTGAACTGGCCCAAGTCGGGACCGGACAAAATTATTAATTTAGAGAGATTATTAATTAATCGAGTATTAATTTACAGAGGTTTTACTGTAATAAAGATTAATATCTTCAAGATACACATCAAGGTCACTATGCATGCCTTGCCGTTGCATTCCCTTCCTCATACAACATACCTAGACCAGTGTCATTAGATCTCTTGCTAGATCCAAAGCAAATTCTTGAGATTGAGAAAATTTTGAGATTAAAAGACAATACCATAGATATATACGGATCTCTGAATTCTAACATAATTACTATAGGCTCTCTATTTAGTTATCTTCAAGATACAACAGGTTTCCTTCATTACAACTATAAAATATCTGGTCCAAGTTATTAATTGCTCTCTGCTATAGCAAGGCAGACTCCGTTCATGACTTGCATTCAAGTCAAGAAGCAAAAAGAAACTCAATTTTCAAGCTCCATTAAAGACTAGTAAGAGTTATTAACAAGTTTTCTTAAGCAGCGCTAGGGGGAGACATTTTTTTCAAAGCAGTGTGTTTAAAGACAAGTTATAAAAGATTTTAAGAACACAATTGCCACCTCATGCGGGACAAATTTGATAAAAAAGTAAATATGAAACAAAAAAAATGAGAAGACAAACTAGCAAGTAATTGTTTGATTAGACCCAGGAGCATGTAGATCACTTGCAGAACTAGACCTCTGAAAATTTCACAAGGCCACTGCAACTTTGGAAACCAAGTGTCCTACCACAACTACGTAAAAGTTTTTTGCACTCACTCCTCTAAAACTTCAATCCAGAATGAATTGCGACAACTCCACCAACGAGATTTTCATATTCAACCTTCTGGAATCCAGCTTCTGAAATCAGTGAAGCAAATTTCTCCTGCAATAATTTTATTTTCAAGGAAGTCATTTAGTTAACAGACTAGGAAAATCTAGTTACAATTTCCACTTTAATAAATAACATATTTTTTATTTATGTGACTCGCGTCATGCCAGACTCAGACAGTTTCAGATTCTTAATGGGAAAAAACATATTCACTCTTCCTAATATCGAGAAACCTGCTAAGCCTACATACAGCCACAGGATTTTTCTGAAATGCATGGATGATGGCCATTTGGGTACGAGTGTATGACAAGCTCACTTGTTTTCCAGCTATCATTCCACTTAAATTGCAATTTCCATACGGCCACATCTCCACATTTTTAATTCATTATGTATATTGGCTTTATAATTATTTCCACGTGAGTACAAATATTAAAAGTATTTAGGTATATCACACGACGCCTTATACAAAATAATAAATTATATCTAAGATTGATTACAAGCAATTATGTAGGAGAATTATAATTTAATTCTATAAAAATTATTTTTAGTCTAAAAGCTGAAGGTGGCATTTTTAAAACACGCCAAAGATATGATGGAACAGGATACACTAACTTATTAATATGCAAATTGAAGTCTGACTACATCAAAAATTTACATCCTCTGTTTTCTAATTATAAAATTTACTTCTGATAAATTGTCGCATTTGTTAGTTTGGCTGTGATACACATGGACCACACTCTTGTAGAAATGTCTTGAAACTTCAGTCAATCTCAGAATCTTGTGAGAAACAAAAATATTTCTGCTCCTCAAATCAAGATTCTTACGTATAAGTACCTCCAGCTGGATTGTCTTTCCTACTTGGTATAAGATCTCCACCATTTACAATATTCAAGATCCCTGTCTCTACTCTTCTCTTCTACTTGTCAGATAAAAAAACATTTCTTTTTGTACTCTACTGATAATCTGTTGATGATCGTACCACGCCACACTAACACTTTTACTCCCATATTTATATAAATGCTTTATTTTATTAATTTTTATTTTTTTGCAAGTGTGTAAATCTTTTGAAATCATATTATGTAAGTTTATTACTGTATGTATTTTTAAGAATTTTCTTTTAACTTTTTACAATTATATAGATTAGGACATGTGATGACCACACCAAACCATGCCACGTGAACTCTTTTACTCAATTATACATAAGGATATAATATGTAAGAAAATTTATACAGTGTATTCAATACGGCCTTATTAGCTAATAAGATTAAGAACATTTTTAATTAGCTAATAAGTTCAACTTACAAGATCAAAGCTTTAGATAATACCTTCTAATTCTAACAACACTACAACCCATACAGAATCAGCAATTACAAGTCTACCCCAAACAATAATTATGTTTAATACAATGCCTATAATGATTTCAGGTATTTTTATGTATATATCCCATCTAATTCGGGTGACTTGTACTATATTGGTCAGATTGATTTGTAAGGTTATAAATGGTGATTTATCTTTGGTATATTTTTTGGTGATTTATTCAGGTGACTTGTACTATATTGGTCGGATTGATTTGTAAGGTTGTAAATGGTGATTCATCTTTGGTATATTTTTTGGTGATTTGTACTATGCTATCAGGTGATCTATACAATTGAAATTGGTGATTTTTAAGGTCTGTGGAGTTTGTAGAATAATTTGTTTTGTAGTGGAACATGATCCTATATTTGTATATATGTTGCAAGTACCCTACAAACTTCAAATGTAATGCATTGCAAAATCATGTAGCATCTCCACGTCCATTCCAAATTGAGGAAACTCTCTCTACCTGCTTCTAAAACAAGGACAAGATCCTTGCCACTTTTTTGCAATCTATAGTTGTTCACTAGGATCAGTGTCATGTCCGAAGGTCCACATTCTAGTCCACATCTCATAGTCACTAATCAAGCTAAAACCCAGGCAACAGCCAAGTGAAGTATAAGTGCCCTTTTAAAAAAATTTAACTGGCAAGGAATCAATAATAAACCTCAACTGCAATTCTATCAACAGTATAATTTTTACCTGTGGAGGAAATTTACGTATACTTTCAACCAAGTATTGGTAAGAATTCCTATCTCCGGCAACTAGCTCCCCTATGGCTGGAATGACTGAGAATGAGTAATAATCATAGCTGCATAATAAGGCCACCAACATTTAACTAAAATTCTAAATAAAATTCTATATATAAGATTCAAAGAAGAGTATACCAAATGTGCTTTAAGAATTCACGTAATATAGTATGTAAGAATTCATTGCTATATATATAATCTTCTAAAACATCTTACAACTGCTTGAAAGCTGGATTTTCCACATGGCTCAATTCAAGGCAAAGAAATCTTCCACCCTTTTTAAGCACCCTGACACAAATAAATTATGGGGATCAGGTACTGTAACAGCTACAAAATTTTCAGCTACACTTAGTCATTTCATATTCATTAAATTCTCATTAATTGAACAAACAGATTCTACACAGTTTCTGTACTATGACAAAAAGGCATCATTTTAACATGCGCATTAACAGGCATATTAGCATCGTGTAGGCAACATTTAGGTTTCATTAAGAGTCATATAATCGCGTAGACAAGATTTAGGTTTCCAATCCATAAAAGACAAGCTGATGCTTTACCGTAATTAATTATCAAAATGAATCTGTTCGTTCCTTTCTTCCTTCAGGGTGCAGCGAAAGATTTTCGATTTGCGATGGCTGTCTAATTAAATTTGGAACACTTTTAAAAGAAGCAGCAAAGTTATTGCAAGTTGCACTAGTAGTGTTTATATGTTTTTTTCTCAAGATGTGTCGAAAAGTTTGAATCGTATGCGCAACTTTCCTCTAACCAAGGGGATGCAAATAACAGAAACCATATATTTACTTTGTATTTTTGTACAAAATTAAAAAAAAAATACATGTATAAATAAATTTGGATAATGTTAAAGGAAACCATACACTTTCTCATATTTTACAAGGTTCATCATACAATAAAAAAATTAAGCATGCAACGAAACTAAGATCAGCTAATGTATCTGCAATTCTCATAGGTGATGTTGTATGATAGTAATAAAAGGGTTGAGGACTATCTCAGCTATATCTATACAATATCAACTCTTAAGCTACATTACATGCTTAGAAGTCCAAATAGCAAACAAGTTTGTTTGTAAGTTACCTGTATGCTTCAGAAAGAACTTTCTCAATATGTGTCACATTTCTAATACCAAAAGCAATTGTATAACCATCTATAGAGCCATCCTCAAAATTTAATGCTTCGGCATCTCCTTCAACCCATACTATAGATCCATCTTCTCCTAGGCCTAAAACGATACGAAGACAAATGTAAGTATGCAACTAATAACAGGTAAGGTTCGTTCTCTACAAGATTATACAAGTGGTAATTAAAATATTAATTTCTCACTATGAAACATTCCTCGCAAATTACCTCTCTCTTGGGCCCGGATTTTGCCAACATTCAACATATTTGGGTTGATATCACATACATATATCTGAGTTTCTTCCTGTAAATTCTCTTCAAACGTATCTCGTAGCGCTTTATGCCTAACACTGTTAATACTTTCTAGAATTCGGAATGCAACATCCCCTGTAATTAGAAAAAATTAAAAAATCAAGCTACAGAAATTTACATACATATAAATCTGTTTCACAGTTTAGGGTCTATAGAAACTTAAAACAAGATTTTTAATGTATAAATGATGACCTTTGAGCAAGAAATGAAAGGAGCCAAAACATAAAACTATGCTCCATTTGGTTGGAACAAATGGCATGGGAAATGGATGTAAAGAAGTAATAAAAAGAAATTTAAGGTGGGAAGACTAGAAAGGGAAATGTGAGATCACAAAGTTTTAAGTTTGCAATGTTGTTTGTATTATATGGTCATTCACTTTTTCTATTTAATATATAGTTTATGGGGGATTTAGACAAACATTCAAGACATAAAAGCTTCTAGTTCATATCGTGTCGAAACCTCTCAAAAATTAATTATCACTTATCAGGCCATGACTACTGAGATTTAAGAAAGAGAATACGTCGAAAAGATAAAAACCTGTCCCACCAGCTACATCAAGGTGCTTCATTCCAGGAAATGGATTTAGTTTGGATACCAATCTGGAAACAAAATAAACCGACTAAATTCTAGGTATTAAAGCATTCGAGGCTATTACAGATTAGATTATATTATATATAGAATTAAAGTAACAACCTTTCCTTCCATAATCTATGTAATCCAGCACTCATGAGGTCATTCATAAGGTCATAATTTGAAGCCACACTAGTAAAGACATTCCCAACCAATTTGCTCTTTTCTTCTTCCGGTACTTCTTTATATCCTAATCACATGAATATATATGTCAATTGCATGAATAAAAAGTTCTAAACTTCCAATGCAATACAGATTTTTCAGTGCTTTATATCTTTTTATGAAGACAATCCACTCGACAACTTCAGTCCTAAAGCATACACAAGCATAAGAAAATTTCTTCATAGCATAAAACAGAACAAGGAACTGACTCCAGTTTTCTTTTGTCTTGTTTGGGCTACCATATGCATATTTTTCCCATAAATTAGGAAGTCATAATTTTCTATTTCCTGATATAAGCTCCACTACATTATCATGTTCTATTAAAACTAGACTATGTTCCTATTAGTGATCCACAATATAATACACTTCTATTTTTTCAACTAGACCTGATGTATTAACACAAATAATCTGCATTATTATCATCATAATATATAGAATAAATGACCTGGATACTTAATATCTAAGATACTTGACCCTAAATATATATATATTATCACTTGTAGGGCCTTTTTTACCCACCAAATATGTATACAGAGAATGCATATCCCTAAACCTGTCTTCCTTTTTCCCAACTCTGCCCCGTGTATTCATACAGCATATAATCTTTAACTCTCCGTATACAACCAAAACAAATAACAAAAAACACAACTGTCAACAAAGACTAGAAGTTTAAAAACTTATCAGACTTCCAAATAAGATCGAAAAAAGTTAAACTCACAAAACTTTTAGATTAGCACACCAAAGAAGCAACCCAAAACTTTATCCATTCCTACACTGATTATAGGGAATCAAAAGAATCTTCAAACTGCCTGCTATTCCTCTCAGGACATATAACTTAACAAGTTGTTAAAAGTTTGACCACTCCAACAAGACACCCGTTTACGTCCCTCTAAGAGATAAAGGAACAAAAAATATTATGAAGAAGGCGTGACAATCCAGAGATATATAATTGACCGATTCTATGCCTCCTTGCAAGTATTCACCAAATAGGAGACATATATTGATATGGCCTTTGCCACTGCAAAATTTCCTTAAGGCCGATCTTGTCAAGAACATCCAACTACTGTCCACCACTCCGCCTCTCTTAACTTTAGAAGGGGTACAATTCTTCCACAAGGCTTAACCCACCTCTCTTCCTCCCCATACTGATATTAGGTCAGCCTATAAAAAGCTGACTTGAATATTCAACTATCTACTTGTGTCAGGAATCTAAATCCTCCGTAATTGCTGGCAAAGAAACATGTTCTAACAGATCCAACAGGTTAACGACTAAACTAGACCACACATTCTCCCTACTTAATGCTAAATAATTATCCCTTCAAAATAATTTCAATTTTAGATGGACATATCATGGAACCTTAGAAAGTACAATATTGAAATTCAAAAGAAACAGGCTTACCGAAACTTGTAGCATGAGAGTGCAACATAGATGCCGGAGTAAAACTAGGCAGGAGCTTACTCCTAAAATTCCTTGCAACCATTCTCAAAGCCATCGTGTAATCTGCCAGTCATTTCCCATATAAAATCAGACCATGGATCAATATACATGGATGATCTTTTACTAAAAAAAACCACGGACAACAAAATATCTTGATAAGAAACTAGAGCTGTGGAGGAGGGATAGTAGAAACCCTGAATATAATAGGTTACCAAATAAATAACGAGTGACAAAGAAATTATAATTAGAAGCAAACCAGTTTAAATGATGGCTTAACCTAGGCCTATATACACATTTTCATATTTAAAAAGTGTTTTACATATACATATAAGATAAAATATTCACCAAGTTAAAATAATTTCATAACGTTCCAATGACATAATCACACAAGTAGATGAGAACCAGGTGAAAGCACGAAGTAATCCCACCAATATTAAAGACTTAAATTAGTATTACATAACAAAAGTTTCAAACTTAATTTTTAGAGTACTCATGTAACAAAACCCCCTTCTTGTTAATACTTTAAAATTTTAGATTCTGCTTGACTTTCAGCTGTCTTTAAAACTGGAAACTAAAAGGCCTATAGTTCACACTTCACAATTCCAAATATCTGGAATTTGTAAATTAATATACCTTCCATAAACTCAGTACAAGATCAAATCAGTGTTGCAACTTGCATCAGTACTCCCAGTAGCATACACATGTTTTACGTAGACAATATATATTATAGACAAACAAAAAGAAGAATATGGGCAAGCCATGCATTTGAATTAGAAATTTATATTTCAATTCCTCTCATTTCCCAAAGACAAAACTCCACGAATCTCATTAAACTGAATATGTACATAGGTTTATCTCCGGTAACATAATATCTATCATTATTACAATTAAAAAAACTAAAGAAAAAAACTGTATAGATTCAAAAGAGTATAGAATCAAAAGATCATTGCGTGGTTCGGTAGTAAGGGATAGGATCATCAAGGAAAATGTGACTAGTATATTGCACTTGTGACAATCAGGGTCAAATCCCTAGTCTTTTTCAAATATCAAGTTTAATTTTAAACATAATAATCCCAGTACATTAGCCCCAAGTGCAACAGCTTAGGTGATCCGCAGCCCACTACGTACCCACAAAAAATAATTATTTTTGCCGTGATAATCTAGCTTATAAACTGAACTACGTGTCTAACATGTCTCAATGTGGGACCGGGATGTTACAACACTAACCTGGAATTGAACTCGGGACCTTTGTCTATAGAAACTACACTTGACTATAATTTATAAATACATCTTTCTAAATAACAAAAGTGAAACCTAGAATCTAAATTCTGTGCCAAGCCTGAATATTACCATTATAAACATTTTAAGCAAGAGCATTAGTTTCCGCGTTACTGGGGATATATGATTTTACAACTTAAAATGATCACTGATCTTAATTATTTTATACTATTCATATATACATATATATATATATATATTCTCTATAGTCAATGAGTAAAATTAGGTTTGGTACTAACATCAATTTAGAAATATATATATATATATATATAATTATTAATTATAATATTATATGTAATAATATTTATATCATAATAAGTATAATTATATGTAAATTTTATAATATAATATTTTATTTACATAATTATTCTAAATTTATTACATTTATAAATAATAATATTAATATATTATGTTTTCATTTTATTTTTTATACTTTATTACTATAACTATATTTATATTTACATAAATTTGGTTATTGTTCATACTTTAAACCGAGTAAAACAAATTTTAATATATTATGTTTTCATATAATTTTTTTGATTCTTACTTCATTACTTACTATAACTATATTTATATTTACATAAATTTGATTATTGTTCATACTTAAACCGAGTAAAATAAATTCCCCCCAACACCAAACAAATAAACTCTAACTCAAATAATAAAGATATCAACTTTGTTACAAGATATATAAACTAGACAAACAAAAACTCAAAATTGTAATCCTAATTGAATAATTTTGGAAATATACTACATGAAGTTTCGACAAAAAAAAATCGTAACTCTTATAGTAAAAAATATCAACTTTAGCTCAAGATATACTAACAAAACAAAATAAACCTAGCTTTCGTAGGAAAGATAAAAATCAAACGATTGAAAACAAAATATTTATCCTGGAGAAATTGATAATTAATTGAATTATTTGACATAAATTATTATTAAATGACCGATTTGTGCATATAGCGAAGGTGTTGAACTTATGAATTAAAGTGAAATGATAGAGTTCAAAAAGAGAAATTTGTATCAACGTAAATACACATGAATACAACACTAATATATTTTATTTAGAATAATATTACTCATTTTTATAAATATTGTTAATTATTTAATTAATGTTTATTTATAAAATTAATCGAATTCATATATAAACTTTAGGAAATTTATCAAAAATACTACTTTTTGTAAAATTATTTGCCATTTTATCAAAAAAAATTGCGAAAATACTATTTTTTTGTGAAAATATTTGCAAAAATACGATGTTACGTAATAGGTTGCATTTAGTGTGAATTGTGCAATTTTTTTAGTTTGGATTTCGGGTTGCATTCGATATTACATTTTATGTTGCAAATATGGTTACAAATTTGCAGAACGTATTTTCGCAATTTTTTAAAAAAAAAATCAAGCTGCAAACGTGGTTGCAAAATGGTTCCAAAATTGCAAAACGTAATTTTACAAATATTTTTAAAGAGTGATAGTATTTTTGCAAAAAAATTGTAAAACTTAGGTATTTATGAAAAAAATCCCTAAATTTTATTATCAACATCAAATTGTATAAAAAATATGTTATTATAATATATTAATATGTAAATTATGAAATAAAATTTTATAATATAATATAATTAAGTACGTCGTGTTTCAGTAAATTGTTGTGTATCCAAAGGATAAATTTAAACACGACATTGATTACGATCCAACTTATTTTAATAATTATTATGAACACGTGTCTATGGTCTACTTAATTTATAACCTAATTATTAAACAGCTATCTTGACGGGCCTAACAACTTGAATAACTTATTTTAACTAAAAGAAATTTACTTTTGTTAATTTAAACTATAAACACATACCTATGACTTTCTCATTTTTAACATCCTATTTAATGATCTAGTTATTTTAAATTTATTATAATTAAAATGTTAATAAAAAACATATAAATATAGGAGTAAATGATAACATTTATCAGAACATTAAGATATCAAAACGCATGCCCTTTTGTATGTTCTACGCAACTCCAGCAGAACCACAATAGGAGCATTAATGAACTATGAGTCTATGACACTAAAAACATGAAAATCAAATTTCTTCCCAATAACAAACTTTAATTACCTTCCAATTACTAAATATATAACTTGAAATCATTGTTTGTGTGCACAATATTAGGAATCCATTAGATTAGCAAGAATAACAATATAATGTTTAAGTGCCATGTTCATAGAACAAAAAACGTAGTTCTTTCATGGAAACCAAAAAATTGCTGGTTTAAGCACCTTCTTGACTGCACATACATGGGTCATGTGCACTACTGGGCTGAACTAAAATACACACTCAGGTACAATAAGCAAACTTGTAGAGTGAGAACGTATCTCACATTTTAAGATGTGAGATAAGATGTGTACCATATCTTACCATTCCAAAAAATAAAAGATAAAAAGTGGAGAGTATCTTGTCGATTGTAGCAGAACCAGTCTTTAGTAGAAGAATCACTTTTCTACACAGAGTCCATTATCAACTTTCATAATTAGTAAATGGTGTAGCCAGCTTCTACCCTAGAACATTTTAGCTTGACATATTTGTTATTATTCTTGTTTCTAAGTTAAGGAATCCTCCTAAGTGTCAACGTTCACTTTGCTTGCATTGTGAATCTATTGATGAACATGAACTTGTTGTGCCACATGAGGGTGTGCACGTGTCACGTGTGTGAACGAAACATACCCAATATGACCCACACATTACTCATTAGTAGGGTCTGGGGAGGTATTTCTCACTTGTAAGTAGGCAAGACGCCTCACATGTAAGTAGCAACCAAGTACGTATCAGGAAAGTATGTCTTGCTCGTAAATAAAGTTGGGAGCGTAAGATATAATTTAAGCTGACTAACAAGCTCCCCTTCTCCTCACCTGATCAAGCATATAACCCAAGCAATAACATATTCACTAAAGCAAAGGTACAAAAAACCTTGTGCTGTCTTTTGTTTGGTCAGCTTATACTCAATAATTTTACACAGGCCTTGGAAGCCTTGATTAGTTTCTCTGCTTTGTCTATGTTTCTCGAATTTCCTATCAGTGGAACAGTCCTGTACTCCTTTTAAAGAGATATTAACATTGTACAAAATATAGGTGGTTGCAAGAGACTATTGTAATGTTAATGGTGCTAAATTTAGCATAAAGATCACGAAAACCATATATACACGGAAACACATACACAAATCAAGGGCCCCTAGTAACTACCAAAACTCGACGAAAACGGAGAAGTAAAGAATTGTTCACACATATATCCAATATATCAAGCAAAAAGAGTCTTACACAAATAGATACAAACTCCAATGATGGTAATATGAATTCAATCAGTAAATTAAACAAATAGATACAAACCCATGTAGCTGTCAATTGAACAAAATCCTAAACATTATAAATAGATACAAACCAATTTTAAGAAGCTGCGAAGACTTACGTATTGATTTAAACCTGAATTTTTCCGGTTTAAGAGTATACAGTTGGGGGTGAAGAGGGGTGTGTTCAGGGTTTAAAGTCTTTTATAACAAGGTTTAAACATCAAGGTCTCAAAATCGGGATCGTAATTGTAACCTGGTTTAACCAACAAGAAAATTACAGCCTCTCATTCTTTTCGTGCACCATAAATAAAAAATGTTCTAAATGACAATTCAAAAGAGTTCTCCAAATTCGTTTTTTTAAACAAAAACGGAGTTTTGTCTATGGTTTTAAAAAAATTTTATTATAAAAAATGTAACTTTTAATCATGTTTATGGGGACAAAACTTAACTCCATGTTTTGTTACTAAACTTTAAGCTGCTTGGAGTAGGGTTGCACAAAGGCTGGGTTGGGTTGGTTTCGATAATTTAGTGACCTAATTAACCTCTTAAAATTAATGCTCTGTTTGGTCCATGTACGTGATCCCATGCCTCGTGAACAACCCACATTGGTGCAGTGACTTGAACTGGTAGCTTACCCTCAGCTGCTATTGTTTTCTTATTAACACGAGGCGATTCGAGTTTTTTACTTTTAGCACTTCATTCATGACATATTGATAGGATAACCATACATTCGTCAGTGTCCTTGCATCTAGTTCATAAAATGTCTGATTTACTGCATCCAACATATCATCGACATCTTTTGGCATTTTGTGCATTAATGATTAAATGCTTCTAAAAAAAACCAAGTCCAAAATATTTAAATCTGGACTGTTTGGTGGTTGTTGCACCAGAATGAATGTAAAGTCCCCTTATTGATGAACTTGTTACCACTCTAAGTCTTCTTGGCATATGTGTGTCCTTGCTTTGTCTTGTTGTATGTATATAGTTTTATGACCTTCAGTTGTTGGCCATTTCTGCATGATTGCTGGTATTATATCATTGATTAACATGTTCCTTGTTTCATTTTTCCCCACTGATTCAACAACCTTGGTGATAAATGTCCCCTTTACTCTGTATTTGGATGCTCTCTTGGTTGGTTCTTGGTAAGTGAGTATCTTCCCATCAAAGGTACACTCATTTTCTACATTAAATTTTGGTCTAGCTACAGCTGCTGTGAACATAACTTTATGTATGAATTTGTTTGACTTGGTTGTCCTGTACTTGCCTTTTTCATTTCTTTCCAGGTAAACCCTCTGTGATTTTTTGCTTAGATAAAATCACTTTTTATCAATGTGTATAAAGTTGTACGTAGGATAATATTGCCTCTTTGTTGTTGATGTGTCTCCCATTAACAAATTTAGAACTCATTCAACCCTTTGAAATGGGTTTGCCTCTTTCAAAGCAGGATGTAAAGGGTTTGTGTGAGGTTTAATGAGTTCTCTCTTTATCATTCTATTTGTTGTAGTTGAAGATACTTTAAGTTGTACTGTCAAGTCTCTTATGCATGCTCTATCCCCCATGTTTATCTCAGTTATTGCATTAGGTTGCACTTGTATTCTTTTTCTCCCTGAGTTATGACCCTTTGTTGACATGTTGTATGGCTGACTTGCTAATTGTTGCCTTCTTGCAGTGCTCCATATTGTGCTGATTGTTCTCCTTGTAACATTGAACATATTGACCACTTCTTGAATTGCACCATACTTCAATTTTCCCTATGTCTGGTTGTTCAGAAGCCACTTCACTACCTGCATCCTTGAGTCACAGCTGAGCTTTGCCCTCTTTTGTGATGATGATCATGTACTTCTTCATGTGTTTGTCATTCTGTGTCTTCTTTTGCTGGTTGATTCAAATCAAAAGCGAATGCATAACTCATTTCTGAACAAATGGGGGTAAAGTAATGATGCAGTTGGGTTTTTTTCAATTTATAGTTCAAAAATTTGATTGTAACACACTTGTAATTTAGCATAATCTGTGTGCATGTAATCATGCAATTTGATTGGTTGTTAGAAATTGACTATTGTAATATTATTGCTCTATGTAAATAATTATGGTTAGCCACTTGTAACCATGAATTAGGCGGGAATCTGAAATTTTTGTTTCTCAGTTTTTTTTTGAACTTTTTGGTGTTAACAATGTTAATGATTGTCTTTTCTTAATACATGTGTCATTCACAATATGAGAAAAGTATTAAGATACAGAGGGAGTATTAATAATTTGAGTTTGGTTATTAAGATTTATGGCTAGACCCTAAACCCTAGATTAAATTACGGTTTAACCTGTAAGGTTTAGAGCCCCTTAAATCCTAAACCCTAAATTGGTGGACGTTTAAATATTTTATTTCTCAATATGTTAAAAATGTTTAACGAACAAGGGGATTAGTGAATCCTAAAATGTTAAAATTATTAAATTAGGGCCCACTTTTAATATGATATGCTTCACTAATTTTCGATTTGGGTTTTAAAAGTATTAAAATATATATAGATATAAATAAAATACGAACAAAATAACCTTTAAAATAACGTGTTAAATTTGTAAATATAACATTATCGAGAATTTTAGGCAATCAATTTTTTTTAAAAAAAATGCAAAATGCTAACATCAAAACAAGACACGGTCCTGTGTGTTTTACTTTGAAAAACTCTAATTGAATTTACGTTTTTTAATTTAAAGAAATAATAAAAATGCCATACTCAATTTGCGTTATTTGCAAATAACAAAAACGGTAAGCGATGTTCCGTTTTGAATTGACATTTGGGCCCATCTTTTTATAAAATGACATTGAGAGTCATTCTCTCCCAAATATTGACATTTGGGATCTTTTTTCAATAAATTCATGTTATTTTAAACCATAGCACTTTTACTTCAAAAAAAACCCTAGGACTTTTATCTAAGATATAATATCTAGGAACAATATTAAATAAAAAATGGTTATGTTTAAAAAATAAAATAAATAATCCTACCAGAAAATATATGTTATGTTGACCGACGTTCAAATTTTCAATACTAGCTTATAGCATGTGCTATGCACGATTTTCTAATATTTACTTATTTTATATTTTATTTTTTTATAAATTAATTGTTTCTACCTTTCAATGTTCATATGTTGTTACTTTAGATGTTGTTTCAATTTATTTTTATATTTAATAGTCTGTTGATGTCGAGAAATATACGGATATTGAATTTTAATTACTTTTTTGTTTTTTATATAGTTAGTTGAATATCTTATAATATTCCACCTACGATTTTATAATTATATCATATTTAGGTATTTGAATTGTAGTAGAACAATTTCATACTTTTATATTTATAATTGGTTGAATCTTTAATCATATTTTATATATGACTGTATTAGAAAATTGTATCGCAATCATGTCTTTGAATATTAATAGAATATTGTAATCATTTTCTACATATAATTGTATTAAGATTTTTTTTCAATAAATTCTAGAAAGCTTGTTGTTATGGATTAAAAACTAATATGTATAATTGCTGTATTTATTACTAAGGAACGTGAGCTCAAGGCCTTTAATGGCTGCTCTCGTGTTTCGTAGCTTAACTCTGCCTTTACGAGATGCATACGTATCTCCGTGAATTAGAGAATCAAACCAAAAAACGTAGTTCTGATCTGTGGGGTGAGGCCCCTTATATAGATGTGGGAGTCCTTGAATTGGACTTGGTATAGGAGACTTGGTAGCCAAGTCTCAGAATTAGAATGGACTTTGGAGTCCTAGATAGTAGGAAACTGATTCCTTATCCTTCTAGGTCCCTTTGAGGCTAATCTGCAAGGATTATGTCCTTATCGGGACTCTTCTCAATAGCTGATTTTTTCCTTATTAATTAATTACGAAATTAATTAATATTCAGGGTTTTTGGGCCTTTTTTTGGGCCTTCTTTGTTTAATCAGGCCTGATCTGGTCCATCGATGTATTAACCTTTCTGGTCTGAATGTCATACATCTTCTTATTGGGCCTAACAGCCCAAATTATTTATAATTAGTGTAATATTAATTACACAATCAGGATTTATTTACCCCTATCATTTGCCCCCCAACTTTTGGGAAACCGTGTAAGATTTCACAAAAGTTAAGTTCGTTCATTCCCTTTCAGGGTACCGTTTTTGCGTAAAGTGTGGAGCGACCTACACGTGTACAACGATTTGCCTTGAACGCGGCTTCGGGGTCATTTAAAAACTTCCCCCTCCTCTTTTTTTTTATTTTCTCACCTTCTCCCATTTTTAGGGATTTTCTGGTATTTTTTCAGGAGTTTTCCCTTTTTCTCGGGATTTTTCCAAATTTTCTGCAATTTTCCACAAATATTTTCAAATTTCCAGCCCTTTTTTGACCAAGATCCTAGTCGAAATTTCGACCTGGATCCTAGTCGAATTTTGGGCCAGCTTTGCAATCCTGGTCGAAGGACTTCGACTAGGATCCACGACCTGGATTTCGACCAGTATCCTAGTCGAACCTTCGACCTGGATCTAGGTCGAAAATTGGCCCTTGTTTTGATTCCTGGTCGTAAGGTTTCGACTAGGATTCACGACCTGGATTTCGACCAGGATCCTAGTCGAACCTTCGACCTGGATCTAGTTCGAAAATTCTGTGCTTATTTGCTTCCTGGTCGATAGATTTCGACTAGGATTCACGACCTGGGCTTCGACCAGGATCCTAGTCGATTCTTCGACCTGAATTTAAGTCTAGGTTTCTGTACCCCATACTTGAAAAATATTGTGCATAATTCGACCTCGATCCTGGTCTTGGTTTCGACCTCAATCCAGTTCAATTATACCCGTAATTTTTGGGTATCTGTTCGAAAGATTTCGAGCAGAATTCACGACTTAGATTTCGACCTGAATCCTGGTCTTTTATACCCGTTATTTTCGGGTGTCTGTTCGAAAGATTTCGAGCAGAATTCACGACTTGAAATTCGTCCTGAATCCTGGTCTTTTTGGGCTTCCTTCTAATCCAATTTGGATTGGGCTTCTGTTTGGGCCTAATCTTCTTTTTGGGCCTTATATCTTTTAGGGCTTCGATTTGGGCTTTGCATTTTTCCAAATCCTAATTGGATTTGGGCCTTCTTTCTTCCAAATCTCAATTGGATATGGGCTTTTTAACTCCTATTGGGCCTCTTATTAATCTGGGCCTAAATATATCAAAAACTCTTAGCGGGCCTCTTATTAATCTGGACTTAACATATCAAAAAATACTATGTTTAGAATTCTCTAGAATTCTCGGGAATTTTATTTAATTTCTTTCGAATTCCCTTGGAACTTTCTGGAATGTTCCTTTTTCTGGGCTTTTTTCTTTGGGCCTCTATCCTTACTGGGCTTTTTATCCCTTCAACTTCACTTTTCCTCCTATATAAAGGAGTGAGTAGAGTCTACTGCTCCTCACTTTCTCATTTCTAAATTCTTCTTCTTTCTTCTTCTATCAAGAATCTCAGAGCAATAACAGTAAGTTGGAGTATCTTAAGCCCCAAAGCCTTTTTTAGGAGCATTACTTCAGGTAAAATTTCTCCATTTACTTCTTGTGCTTGTTTTGGCATAGTTTGCGCTTTTAAAATTATCTCTTTATGTGCCCTTTTTTCAGATGGCTGATAAGAAAATGACTCGTTTGGCCAAAATGAATGTGGCCAGAAAGTCCAATGAATTCCCTATTCGATCAAGGTACACTTCCTTGATCGATATGATCAACACCCGAGGGGATGAGTACCCGTCTGATGCGCATCTGGATGCGCACGACCATATTAGTGCTTTGCGGGATCCAAAGGAGCTAGAAAAGTTGAGTAGCTGTTTCAGAATCAAGGACCCTTTCAAATCGGTTCTTACAGGTCCGGCCGACAGGGCCTGTCAGTGGAGGAAGGACGCATTATGCATCTACAGGGATACTCTAAGGGCAGGTATCAGACTCCCCTTTCACCCGTTTATCCCTGTTCTGCTAGCTGATGTGGGCATCAGCCCTTGCCAACTCCCTCCTAATTCTTGGAGGCTCATTCTGTGCTATCTGTCGTAATGCGCCAAGCACAATGTCTCTACTTCTATTGTTGTTTTCAGAAAGATTTTTCAGTTCAAGAACAGCCCTGACAAGAATCCAGGTTGGGTTTCTTTAAACCAGCGCCCAACTATTCCCCACATAGTGAACGGGAAGTCCATCCCTGACAACAACTTGGGGTGGAAGAAAGATTTTTTGTTTGTTGTTTGGGAGGGTGGCGATTGGGGTACCCTATTTCACTCATCTTTTGGGCTAGCTGTAGATGGGAGCCCAAATGATATAGTTTTGTCTGAGGAGGAGACAAGAGCTTTTAACCTCCTTACGCAAGATAATGGGACTTCCCATTCTTGGGATCTTATTAGGGAGACCGTTCTTTCACAACGCGGCCTTTCTCCCGTCCCTAAGAAGAGTAAGTATCCTTCCTTATCTAGTTGTTTTCGTTCCTTCTATCTTCCATTTCACTAACTTCTTATCTCATGTGTTGTAGTGGCTGAGAAAATTGAGGAGGCTACAAAGCCTAAAGACCTGGAGACGACCAGGATGAAGCGCGCTGGAAAGGTCTTTAAAGACCCGCGCCTTGAGGATCGCTTCCCGGAGTTCCTACTCCAAGCAATGGAACCAGGCGAAGAAGGCCCCAACCAAGTTTTACGTACCTAGCAAAAACCCGGGTCTTACTTTCAACCTGCTTGGGGGATCCGGGGCAAGGATTCGATTGTCGGCAGCACAACGCTTGCCAAGGAATGGTCTAAACATTCCATCTCCCTTGTTGACTATCAAGACTTTGTCCTTCAACAGGACTTGGAGGGGAACGAGATTTTCGGAGCTCAGGCTTTGGCGACGGTACGTCTTTTTCCTTAGCTCTTCATAGTTGCCTTTTTTATTTTCCCGTTTCTTACTTTTGCTGTGTTTCATGTAGGCGAACGCCCATTTTCAAGGGGCGATCACCAAGCGAAGGCTTGGAAGGTTGGCCTGGAGGACGCGAACAAGAAGCTGGAAGAGGCCAACCAAAGAATAGAGGCCCTTGAAGCCCAACTTGCCTCATCTACTTCAGACTTGGAAATGGCTCGGGCTGAAAATGTTATCCTCAAGGCTCAAAAGGATAAAGCCTTTGACGGCTGGATGGACACTCAAGAGTTCAAAGATTTAATGGTGGAGCATGATGCCCTCCTTCATCCAGTCAGCTATAAGGAAGGCTGGGATGCCGCTGTGGAGGCCATTCAGGACGAATTTCCCGAAGTCTTTGAACAGTCCTCCTTCACTTGCCATGTGCGAGTTCCAGCACTTGGGGGCGTTACAGACAAGCTTGCTGATTTGATCAAGGACGGCCCATCGGGGAGTCAAGGCCAAGGCCAAAAGAGGAAGGAGCTCGTGTCTAGCTCTGAAGAGGAGGAAACTTCTTCTGAGGAGGAGCCGATGCCCGTCATAAAGAAGGCCAGGGTAGAAGAGCCTCCAAAGGCAGCGCCTCCTAAACTAGCGTCTCCTGCAGCATCCAAAGCGTCCGAAGGTAGTTCCGAGGGAACCTCTGCGGAGACGACTGAGACATCCGAGGGGACGACTGAGACCTCCGAGGAGACTTCGGATAGTGGTTCCGAAGAATCCCAGCCTTCCAAGGGCTAAGTTTTTTTTTATGTATTTCTTCTTTATTAGATGATATTTGACCTTTGTAATTTTTATTGTTTTCAGTCGTATTTTGCCCAAGTATCGCGTATTTCTCTCTTGATTTTTCCAAACTCATGTTTATAACTTGGTTTTATACACAATGCAATCAATAATAGGCCAAGATTAAGTTGAAGGTTTTATACTATAACTTGGTATTCTAGATACCTTACATAAAATGGGTTCAACCCTGATAAAATCTAAACATATCTTCTATATAGAAAAATCCTAAGCAAGCAAAGCTTCAAGGTGCTTTTAAACCTACTTGTCATTCTGACAAGTGAGAATCGTACTTTAACTATTTTACACATAGTAAACCTTCAGGTTTTGTGCATGCCAAGTTCTCGGGACTTCAAAACCATCCATAGTCTCCAGCTTGTAGGTTCCTCTACCCTGAACGCTCTTGACTTTGTATGGCCCTTCCCAATTTGGGGCAAGCTTCCCTTTCTGCCCTACACCAGAAGCTTCCACTTTCCTCAAAACTAAATCACCTTGCTTGAAGAATCTTTCTTTAACCCTTAGGTTGTAGTAGAACGAAGCTTTTTTCTGATATTCCATTATCTTCGCATGTGCCTCATCTCGTACTTCATCAATTAGATCCAGGGCAAACCTTTGCCCTTCTTCATTTTCCTCAGCATTGAAAGTTTGAATCCTGGGGGAGGAATGTGATATCTCTACAGGAACAACTGCTTCTGCACCATATGCTAACATGAAGGGAGTTGCTCCAGTCGTGACTCTACAGGTAGTCATATAGGCCCATAGTATGGGGAGTATTTCATCCACCCAGTTATTCCTTGACTTCTCGATCATCTTCTTTAGTCCATCCAGGATTATTCGGTTTGCCACTTCCGCTTACCCATTGTCTTGCGGGTGGGCCACAGATATGAATCGTAACTCGATTTCATTTTCCTCGCAATACTTCTTGAATTCCTCGTTGTTGAACTGTGTTTCATTGTCAGTGACTAGGATGCGGGGAATTCCATACCGGCACATAATATTTTCCCACAGGAATTGTACAACCTGCTTAGTTGTGATCTTGGCCAAGGGTTTGGATTTAATCCACTTGGTGAAATAATCAATGTTCACAATCAGAAACTTCCTTTGTGTTGTGGCCATGGGGAAAGGCCCTAATATATCCATTCCCCACATAGCAAAGGGGATGGGCGAGTTGATAGAGGTCAACATCTCGGGGGGTTGTGTAACAACTGGTGCGTGCTTCTGACAACGGTCACATTTTTTCACATATTCTTTGGCATCAGCCATCATTTCTGGCCAATAGAAGCCTAAACAGGTTATCTTATGGGCCAAGGCCCTGCCCCCAAGTGTTGCTCGCATATGCCTTCATGTACTTCTTCAAGAGCCAAGCGAGCCTCATCAGGCCTGAGACATCTTAAGTAGGAAACCATGAAAGATCTCTTATACAGAATTCCATCTATTAAAGAGTATCTTAGTGCTCGAACAACCAATTTTTGTGCTTCAGTAGCATCGTTAGGTAACCAGCCGGTTTGAATGTGAGCCTTAATGGGATCAATCCATGACGTCCCCAGGCCTATAGGAGCCACAAGCTTAACATCAATGCTCCGTGTTTTCAAAACGCGATAGTATACACTTCCAGAACTTTCTTCCATCTCAGACGAAGCAAACTTTGACAACACATCTGCCTTAGCATTTTCCTCCCTTGGAATGTGCTCAACATGGCATTCATCAAATTGGGTCATCACAGCCCTTACTAGGCGGACATACTTAGCCATCGTCTCATCCCTTGCCTCAAACTCTCCCTTCACCTGGGATATGACCAACTTCGAGTCTCCACTGACTTTTAAGTTCTTGACTCTAAGTGTCCCTGCTAAGCCAAGACCAGCTATCAGAGCTTCATATTTTGCCTCATTATTTGTGGTTGGGAAGTCTAGCTTCATGGCATACTCAATTAAGAACCCATCAGGGCTTTGTAAAACCAAGCCTGCTCCACTTGAATTCGTTTTTGATGCTCCATCAAAATAGAGAACCCAGTATTCTTTTTCCTTATCAACCTTCTCTTTATCCCCCTTATTTACTTCCTTGTCTTGAGGTATGTTATCTTCCTGCCCCCCCGACTTCTTGGTTGGGTATGGTACATTCCACCACGAAGTCAGCTAGTGCCTGGGCTTTTATTGCCGTTCGTGGCTTATACTTGAGATCGAACTCTCTCGGCTCTATTGCCCACTTGATCAATCTCCCACTTGCCTTGGGACTGTGAATGATATTCCTCAGGGGTTGATTCGTTAGCACCTCAATCTGATGAGCCTGAAAGTAAGGACGCAGCTTTCTCGAAGCCATTACCAAGGTTAGAGCAAATTTCTCAATAGTTGAATAATTCAACTCAGCACCATACAAAATTTTGCTGAATAGTATACGGGTTTCTGGACTTTCAGTTCCCCCTTGGGACTTTCTGAATTTTTTAGTGACTTGAAGAATGACAGGCACTTGTCTCCTGACTTGGAGATAAATCGTCCCAGCGCAGCAACCCTTCCCGTGAGCTTCTGAACATCCTTGATAGTTTTTGGTGGTTCCATGTCCAGGATTGCCTTTATTTTATCGGGGTTATCCTCGATCCCTCTCTTGGAGACCATCAATCCCAAAAAATTTCCAGATCCTACTCCGAATGCACACTTTGTAGGATTTAACATCATTTTGTGGTACCTCAGGACCTCAAAAGCTTCCCTTAAATGGGCTATATGATCAGTCTTTACTAGACTCTTGACTAACATGTCATCAACATAAACTTCCATAGTCTTGCCAATAAGATCCTTAAAAATTTTATTTACCAACCTTTGATAGGTGGCTCCTGCATTCTTGAGACCAAACGCCATAACAAGATAACAATAAACACCAAAGTCAGTGATGAATGATACCTTTGGAATGTCGTCCTTGTGCATCTTAATCTGATTGTATCCACTAAATCCATCCATGAAGCTCAGCATTTCATGCCCAGCAGTGGCATCTATCAAAGTATCGATCCTTGGTAACGGAAAACAGTCCTTAGGACAGGCATCATTTAGATCAGTGAAGTCCACACACATCCTCCATTTTCCATTAGCCTTCTTCACCATTACAGGGTTTGCTAACCACTCTGGAAATTGAATCTCCTCAATGAAGCCAGCCTCCAAAAGCTTCTCCACTTCCTGTTTTATAGCTTCTTGCCTTTCTGGAGCAAAACTTCTTTTCTTTTGTTTTACCGTCTTCCGATTTGGGTCCACATTCAGCTTGTGAGTAATCAGTTCCGGGTCTATGTCTGGCATATCAGTTGCTGACCATGTAAAAACATCACTATTTTCTTGCAAAAATTTCACCAACTTCCCTCTAAGGGGCTCCTCGAGCGTTGCTCCAATAAAAGTCACCTTCCCAGGATCTTCGGGGGCCAAAGGAATTGAAACCAAGTCTTCTGCTGGCTTCCCCCTTTTTTCATCATTCTCTCGGATATCCAGATCTTCAATAGGAAGAACCTGCCCCCCAACCCCATCTGCCCTCAAAGAGGCCACATAACAGCTTCTAGCCATTTTTTGATCTCCTCTTTCTTCTCCAATCCCATCTCGAGTCGGAAATTTCATAACTGAATGATAAGAAGAAGGGACTGCCTTGAAGGCATGTATCCTTGTTCTTCCCATGATAGCGTTGTAGGTCGAACTAGCCTTCACCACCACAAAGTGCAACATCTGAGTTGCTTGCCTTGGTTCCTGTCCTATGGTTGTTGCCAACTTGATTATTCTTTCTACGGGGCATTCCACTCCTGCGAATCCATATATCGACATGTCGGTTGGGGTCAATTGGGAGTCATTCTATCCCATCCTTAAAAAGGTGTCATGGAGCAAAATATCCACTGAAGCACCATTATCCACAAGGACCCTTCTTACCGGGTTGTTCCCTATTATCGGGGTTATGACCAACGGGTCGTCATGGGGAAATTTCACACCCTCCAGATCAGAATCATCAAAAGACATTGTTACTCATGTCCTGGCCCTCTTCGGGGCTTCCCCAACAATATGCATAACTTCTCGTGCATATGCTTTCCTAGAGTTCTTGGATAACCCAGCAGCAGTTGGTCCTCCAAAAATTGTGTTGATCACAGGCCCTTGGGGGCGCGGTCCTCTGAAGATTATACTTATCACCGGTCCCCTAGGTTGGGGATTTCGCCCCTGATCTTTTTGATCTCTCCTTCGGTCATCAAAGTTCCTTCTCAGGTTGTTGCTTTTATCCCCTCCTTCTCTAGTATATATGTTCAATCTTCCTTTTCGAATGAGGAACTCAATTTCATCTTTTAGTTGCCTACACTCATCGGTGTCATGACCAACATCTTTGTGAAATCTGCAATACTTGCTCTTATCTAGCTTGGCAGGATCAGCCTTCAAAGGCTTAGGCCAACGAATATCTCTATCTTTCTCGATCTCCATCAAGATCTGGCTTCTAGGAGCATTCAGCTTAGCGTATTCAGTGAACTTTTGCCCAGGTCCTCCCTTCTTGGGGGTTGAATCAGAGTTTTGCTCGGTTCTAGGATACTTGTCCTTAGCAATATACTCCAGATCAGTTTTCCGCTTCTTGCCTCCAGTGGGCTCATTACTTACCACGGTCTTCCTCATGCTTTCTTCAACCTTGATATACTTCCCTGCCCTATCCTGGAGCTGCAACATGCTTTCAGGGGGGACGTTTGGCCAAGGACATTTTAAAAAACTCATCCCTAGTTCCTTGTTGCAGTGCTATCATGGCTACCTTATCATCAAGGTCTGGGACTTTTAAAGCCTCCTTTGTGAAACGATTCAGGTAATCTCTCAAGGATTCCTTTGTTCCCTGCACAATGCTCATAAGAGATGCTGAACTTTTCTCATGAACTCTCCTACTGATGAATTGCTTAATAAAAGCCTGGCTTAATTCTCTGAATGACCCAATAGAATTTGGGGGCAAGCGACTATACCACCTTTGAGCCATACCCGACAGGGTTTGAGGAAAGGCCCGACACTTAATATCATCATTCACGGGCTGCAACAACAGTGCATTAGAGAATGTTCTAACATGATTAGCGGGATCTCCCGTACCATCATAAGCTTTTATAGTTGGCATCTTGAACTTTCTTGAGATATGGGCATTCATTATATCTTCAGTGAAGGGTGGAGTAGGATCATCAGGATCTCCAAGGGGAAGAAGATTGCTTGGGTCAGCCCTTGGGACAACAGCCCTTCTCTGCACTGGACCATCCAGGTCTATGATGGGAGGAGGATTTCTCCCCCTAGGAGGTGCTGGGGGTCTGGTGGTCTGGTGCGCCTCCAGGTCGCGCCTCAGCCTTTGAATCTCAGCCTCGTGAGCCCTGATTCTTTCCTGCACTTCTTGGGGATTCGTCCCTTGGGTGCTCTGAGGGCATTGGATACCTTCAGCCATCAGCTCTTTGCCAGCACATCTCCTTCTTGGGGCTACTTCATCATCCGAAGATTCGGAGTCTCTCTCAGTGTAAGGACCTAAAAAATTCCTGATCCTCAGGAATAGGAGCCAAACCTCGTATGTATGGGGGCGATCGCCCTCGTGCTTCACTCCGCCCAGCATGTCCGCTTCCTCCAACCTCGGGGTAAAGGGGCATCCCATAAGGGGGGTTAGTAGTAATAACAGTTGAATATTCGTACCCGACGGGTCGAGAATTCATAGGTGCATGTATTTGTTGAACTTGAGGATTCGTACCTTGAGTAGCCGAGAGGATCGTCCCTTGTGGCTGAGGTTCAGTCGCCCCTATCTGGGCTTCTCCTTGCGTGGTTGCATAGGTTGAGTGAGGAGGCACCTCCACAGTTGAAGATATCACTTGGGTCGTCCCCGCGGGTGTTTCTCCTCCAAGGGCTCTAACTGTTCTCCGTGTTCTCGCCATGGTTATTGTTGTGCTTTCCCACAGACGGCGCTAAATGTTATGGATTAAAAACTAATATATGTAATTGATGTATTTATTACTAAGGAACGTGAGCTCAAGGCCTTTAATGGCTGCTCTCGTGTTTCGTAGCTTAACTTTGCTTTTACTAGATGCCTACGTATCTCCGTGAATTAGAGAATCAAGCCAAAAAACGTAGTTCTGATCTGTGGGGTGAGGCCCCTTATATAGATGTGGGAGTCCTTAAATTGGACTTGGTATAGGAGACTTGGCGAATTAGAATGGATTTTGGAGTCCTAGATAGTAGAAAACTGATTCCTTATCCTTCTAGGTCCCTTTGAGGCTAATCTGCAAGGATTTATGTCCTTATCGGGACTCTTCTCAATAGCTGATTTTTCCCTTATTAATTAATTATGAAATTAATTAATATTCAGGGTTTTTGGGCCTTCTTTGTTTAATCAGGTCTGATCTGGTCCATCAATGTATTAACCTTTCTGGTCAGAATGTCATAAATCTTCTTATTGGGCCTAGCAGCCCAAATCATTTATAATTAGTGTAATATTAATTACATAATCAGGATTTATTTATCCCTATCACTTGTTTTTTATATTAAGTGATATAGGTTAAAAATAAACCCTTAAAACATAATAAATGTCGCATTAATTATACTCGAATTTCATGCCAAAAGCTCAATACGAACCCAGTCGTTCGAGGCCTATCACAAACTAAAACGGCTCAAGCGCACAACGTCCACGAACGAGGATGTTCGCGGACGAGGCCCAATGCGGCTGAAGACTAGAGACATGACGTCCAACATGGACACTAACTCCTAAAGGAAGGATCTAGAATTCGCTACCTTACATAATTCTTAATTGCTTTCTAAGTCAGAGAATTGTCTACCAAGTCTCTCAACCCTAGTTTAACCCTAGACTCAACCTCTAAATAAAGGGCTCTACCCCTCAATCTAGAACTACATTTTTAGGCTTGATTCTCTACAACACAGAGATACGTAGCCATCTTGCGATGACAGCCAGTCCCAAACGCAAGAACATCCATTAAAACTCGAAGCCTACAAACCCTAATATTAATTGTTAACAAAATCCTAATTTTTATTCCACAATATTTGACGCCGTCTGATGGGAAGCAAATAACAACCATTTTAAGCACACGAAACAGAAGTAACAATTGAAACAACGATCCAACCCCGTCGAGGAAACTCCTGCCTTCCATTGAGATCCCGACACACTCGATCAACACCACTCTTGGCGGAGGAGTTCCCTCCTCAACAATAGACGCCCAGACTTCAGGGACGAATTTCCCAATTCAAGATCCAACTCTTCTACGGATGAATCCCGCACTTCAACAGTTACAGGCGCCGTTAAATTCTCTACCTGTTGGGTATAAGTTCTAAATGGTCGTGATTCCAGGAACTACCAACCTATCTTACGGGGTTCCTTTATACCCCAAGGTCAGAGGAAGTGGGCTCTCATGTCAAGGAGAAAGACAAGGGCAAACGTCTTAATATATCCATGGCTTGGCCCCCATCCCTGTAAATCGAGACTTCTCTAGACTTTACTCTTATAGAGATTTCGATTCATCGGAGGAGGAGAGCGTTCCAAGGAAGAGGCGTGCTAGCAGGGAATCTATGCCAAGTGGCTATCAACAGCCTTGAGGCACCCAAAGAACGATTCCCCAAGATATCCAGGAGAGATCAAGGCTCATGAGGCGGGGATCCAAAGGTTGAAGCATGATATGGAGATGCATCAGTTGTCAAGACCTCCTCTGGTAGCAAGATCAATGGACTTTTCCCCTGTCATAGACCTGAAAGGTCCTACAACAAGGCATCAGGTTGTCACTCCAAAGGCCGATCCAATTAAATTAATGCCCATAGGAGATCCCGATGATCCTAATTCCCCATTCACTGAAGAGATTATGAACGCCCGTATCTCAAGGAAGTTTAAGATGCCCTTCATCAAGACATATGATGATACTGGCGACCCAACGAATCATGTGAGGACATTCTCCAATGCCCTGTTGTTACATCCCTTGAACGGCGCTATCAAATGTTGGGCCTTTCCTCAAATCCTGTCCGGTATGTCTCAAAGATGGTATGGTTGTCTTGTTAGTGTTTGTGCCCTAGAGACAACATTATGATATTTTAGTTTAAGATATTTAGATTTTTAATATTTATGTTCTATCGATTATTCCTTTGTAATTTATTATGTCTTAATTTACTGCGATATAAATGTTAGATTAATAAATATCCTTGGAATATGATATGAATTCTATATCTCTAAGTACGTGACTTAGAAATGAGATTATGAGAATAGTATCAATATTCCTAAAGGTCCCTAGTCGAGTATTATTATTAAGGGACAATAACAATGCATTAAGATTGGTGTGTTTGTTGACTGATGATCACATCTCATTGATCATATGTATAGTGATACTAAAGTCAAAAATACGGGTAGATGTAAATGTACATGGTGTTGGACAGACCCAGTGTGAGATTTTACATGTCTGTTGTGTCATAAGTAATTCGCACTGTGATAATGATGTAATGATCCTTAGACTTGAAATCATTATATTTTTATACGAGAATTAATGTACTTTGATTACATTAGAAGTTACCTTTGACCGGGTGTTGGGAATATGTTGTGAACTTGATGATTAGATTAACAAAACACCTTAGTAGATTTACCTTAGTGAAAAATGTAGCACTCGACGGATGATCAGATATAGTCCCGACGGATGACTCAATATAGTCCCGACGGATGATGATTTGACATCCATCGAGTGAGTAGCTTATGTAACAATAAGTATTGTAACACATTTCTGTGAACAACTTTGTATAGATCATGTAGTAGCATATGAGTCATGTTGACTATTATTAGATATGCAGAATAGGCTGATTAATTGTAAATATAAGATGTCTTGTAATACTGCATAAGTGAAATGAAGTCAAGTGTCAAATAGTTACCTGACGGATGATCAACAAAACTACCCGACGGATGATCAACAAGGCAACCCGACGGATGACAAGATGTACCCGATAAATGATCAATTCAAATATTTGTTGACAGTGACAAGATAGTCATATGCGTTGGGTATTTACAAAAGGAATGTGGGAGCCTTTTTAACAGGAAATGAAGAACAAAGAAGCATTACCATTTCTATGCAAGCTAAGAAGATTTTCAAAGATGTTGGAATAGAGTAGTGAAGCAACATGGAGTTTGACTTGATAGTTTTGTTTTATTATCCTGTCTTATTACCATGTAAACTTGGTGATATATAAACCAAGTGTAGCTAGTGAAACAAATAACTAAGCAAGCACTTTTAGAAGAGAAATAGAAAAAGGCTGTAACTGTTAAGAATTTCTCTGTAGTTTGTTTGTTCACTTGTAAAAGCAGCTATGAGACAACTTGTTCTTCACAGAGTTCTTAAATTGATATATATATATATATAATATATATCTGGTGGATACTTTCACATCCACCAGAAAGTTTTAAAAGCTTGTGTTTTTTATTCACTTAACTTGTTATTCCGCACCTTGCAAATCAAAACACACATATATACATAGTTTGAGTTAGAACATTTTATAGTTCAAGAAAAAGTTTACTAGAATTACATTCAACCCCCCCCTTTCTGTAATTCTTGCTACATTGTTAGGGACTGACAATTGGTATCAGAGCAAGCTCTTGAAGCACAAAGAGTTTAAAGATCACAACAAACAACAAGATGAACAAGAAGGATGTTGGAGTCAAGATTCCTTTTCTGGACAAAGATAATTACCATCACTGGAAGGTAAATATGCATCTTCATTTACTTTCTCAAGACGAGGCCTATGTGAATTGCATAGAGAGAGGTCCTTATGTACCAATGAGAGCTGCAACTGGAAATGAGCCATCAGTTCCTAAGCCAAGGCATGAATGGTCAGATCCTGATATTGAACAAGTCAGGAAAGATAAGAAGGCCATGAATATTTTATTCAATGGAGTTGATGGTGACATGTTTGACAACATCATCAATTGCAAGACAGCCAAGGAGGTTTGGGACACCATTCAAATAATTTGTGATGGCACTGAACAAGTTGGAGAAAATAAGATGCAGTTACTAATTCAACAATATGAGCATTTCCACTATGAAGAAGGTGAAACCCTCACTAATATCTTTAGTAGATTTCAAAAGCTACTAAATGCTCTTAAGCTGCATGGAAGAGTCTACCAAACCAAAGATTCTAACCTCAAATTCATGAGATCCCTTCCAAAAGAATGGAAACCAATGACAGTCTCTTTGAGAAATTCACAAGAATACAAGGAGTTTACACTAGAGAGACTGTATGGCATTCTAAAGACTTATGAGCTTGAAATAGAGCAAGATGAAAGAATGGAGAAAGGGAGAAAGAAAGGAGGGTCCATTGCACTGGTTGTTGAGTTAGAGAAAGAGAAGTAGATGAAGATAGAAGCTATTGAGTCTACTTCAAAGGTCTGTGAAAACAAGGGCAAGGGGCTGGTAGCAGAAAATGAAGATTTTTTGAGCCAAGATGATATGGATGATATTGATGAACATCTTGCATTTTCTTTCCAAAAGATTTTCCAATCTCAAGTTCAAGAAGAACTTTGGAGCAGCTAAGCCAAATAGAAACATGGTGGATAAATCAAAATTCAAGTGTTTCAAATGTGGCTTGGTAGGGCACTTTGCCAGTGAGTGTAGAAAGTCAGATTCCAGCCAGAAGAAGTTTGAGCATGTGGATTATAAACAGAAGTATTTTGAGTTGCTCAAACAAAAGGAAAGAGCTTTTATTACACAAGAAAATGACTGGGCATCAGATGGTTTGGATGAGGATGAAGATGTCAGCTATGTCAATATAGCCCTAATGGCCAAGTCTGATAAAACAGAGACAAGTTCTTCAAGTAATCAGGTAATCACCACTAACCTTGCACATTTATCCAAAGCTGAGTGTAATGATGCAATAAATGACATGTCTACATAATTATATCACTTGTGTGTTACACTTAAGTCCCTCACTAAGGAAAATGCTAAAATCAAAGAAAACAATTTATTTTTAAGTGAGAGGAATAATGTGCTAGAGTCTCAGTTTATTGAATTTGAAAATTTGAGAATAGAATGTAAGATTGCTAAGGAGGAATTAATTGAGTCCTTGAAGAAAGAATAAATTTTGAAGAAGCAGCTTGATCGTGAACAGGAGGTGATTAAGGCATGGAAATTATCTAGAGATGTCCATGCTCAAATCACCAAAGTTCAAGGTATTGAGTCCTTCTGTGATGCAGCCTGGAAAAAGAGTAAAGAGAAGCGGGAATCCAATTTGGTTGAAGGATTGCTAACAGATGTAGACTCGACGGATGATGAGAGTCATCCATCGGATAATCAAAAAGGTTATCCGTCGAGTGACATAAATTCTCATTCGTCGGCTGTGAGCAAACCTATGAGTAAAGCCAAACTTACCAAGTTAAATGAAAATTATGGATTAGTTTCCAAAAACTTTATTTCAGGAGAATCAAGTCAAGTGAAGAAGGAGAAGAAAGTGAATGTTGGTCATCTGTCCATCAAGCAATTGAATGACAGACTAGAAAAGATTGAGGTAAAACAGAGGCTAAAAAGAAAAATAATAGAAATGAGAAAGTAGGGATTAACAAACATAACAACTACACACCTGATAAGTATGCTCCAAGAAAAATCTGTGTTAAATGTGGAAGTGTTAATCATCTGTCTGTTAATTGCAAAATTTCCATGCCTACTTCCATGACTGTACCACTTTCTTTTCCCAACATGAGTGCTTTGCCTTCTATGCCTATGAATGCTATGTCTGCACCGAATATGAATGCACAATTTGCTAACATGCCATTTGCACCTAATCCGTATTATGTTGCATTTAGTATGCCTCAAATGCCATTTAGCATGCCCTACTGGAATAACATGTTTGTAAATAGCATGCCATTTCCTGTTAATCAAAATATGCATGATAATTCTGTTTTAATGAATGATTTCAAAGGTCCAACTCAGATGACTAAGGATGAATCTGATATCCCCAAGTCAAATGAGATCAAACCTAAGAAACAAAAGAAGAAATCTAACAAGGCTAGACCCAAGGAAACTTGGGTACCAAAATCAACTTGATTTGATTTTAATGTGTGCAGGGAAACAGAAAGAATATGTGGTACTTGGATAGTGGTTGTTCAAGACACATGACTGGAGATTCTACCCTGCTCACAGAGTTCAAGGAAAGAGTTGGCCCAAGTATTACTTTTGGAGATGACAGCAAGGGTTATACTGTGGGATATGGCTTGATTTCAAAAGACAATGTCATCATTGAGGAGGTTACCTTAGTAGATGGTCTCAAGCATAATTTGTTGAGTATCAGCCAGCTTTGTGATACAGGCAATTCAGTAACCTTCAATATATGAGCCTGTGTTGTGACAAACAAGAGGAGCAACAAAGTGGTTCTCACTGGAGTGAGAAGAGGAAATGTGTACTTAGCTGACTTCAACTCATCAAATACAGAATCTGTTACTTGTCTTCTCAGTAAAATAAGTCAAGATGAAAGTTGGCTATGGCACAAGAAGCTATCACATCTGAACTTCAAGACCATGAATGAGCTTGTAAAGAAAGAACTGGTTAGAGGTATTCCTCAAGTGGAGTTTTCTAAGGATGGACTGTATGATGCTTGCCAAAAGGGAAAGCAAATCAAAGCATCATTCAGAAAGAAGCTTGATTCAATAATTGAAGAACCTTTGCAACTGCTACACATGGATTTGTTTGGACCAGTCAATGTGTTGTCCATCTAAAGGAAAAGATTTTGCCTAGTTATTGTAGATGATTTCTCAAAGTTCTCTAGGACATATTTCCTAAAGTCTAAAGATGAGGCTAGTGAAATCATCATCAATCACATAAGGCAAGTCAACAATCATCCTGATTTCAAAGTAAGAAGGATCAGGAGTTATAATGGAACTGAGTTCAAGAATTCTGTCATGAGAGCATTTTGTGAAGAGAATGGGATTATGCATGAGCGTTCAGCAGCAAGAACTCCACAAAAAAAATGGAGTAGTAGAAAGAAAGAACAGATCACTTATTGAAGCTGCAAGGACAATGCTTGAAGAATCAAAGTTACCAACATACTTCTGGGCTGAAGCTGTAAACACAGCATGCTACACTCAGAATATTTCTTTGGTTAATCAAGCAAAATGCATGACTCCCTACCAATTGTTCAAGAACAAGAAGCGAACTCTAAATTTTCTTCATGTCTTTGGCTGCAAATGTTATATCTTGAGAAATCAAACTGATCAAAATGGGAAGTTTGATGCTAAAGCAGATGAATGAATTTTTGTTGGATATGTTGTTGGTAAAGCATATAGAGTCTACAATCTGAGAACCAACATTGTTATGGAATCAATACATGTTGTGTTTGATGATAAAAATATTGAAGGACTACAAGATAGAGATTACCATGAGAGCCTCAAATTTGACAATGTGGAGATGGTTAGTGATTACAGTGTGATGAAAGTGATCAAGAAACTACAACTAAGGATAGTGCAGAAAAATCTACAACCAATGAAGCTAATAACTCAATATCCATCGAGTTACAAAATGCTTCATCCGTCAACAGATAATCTGCATCATCCATCGGGAGACAGTCAGCTTCATCCGTCGGAATTCAAAATACACCATCCGTCGTGTCATCAAAAGAAGCTGAAAGTCAGAATAGATCACTTACGGAAAGTTCCTCTTTCTCAAATCATAGATTTACAAACTCAGGGGGAGTTTCTAATTATCAAAACTCAATCACACATCAAGACAACAATGAGGCCTCTTCATCTAGAGTTAATCTACCTCAACAAAGAAAATGGATAAAGGATCACCCCTTTGAGCTCATCATTGGTGATGTATCTTCTGGAGTTTAAACAAGGAGAGCAACTCAAGAAGAATGTCTATATAGCAGTTTCCTATCTAAGGAAGAACCAAAGAAGGTAGAATAAGTTTTATTGGATCCTGATTGGATTTTAGCTATGCAGGAGGAGCTAAACCAATTTGAAAGGACCAATGTTTGGGAGCTGGTACCCAAGCCTAAAGGAAAGAATCCAATAGACACCAAATGGATATTCAGAAACAAGATAGATGAAAATGGCATATTAGTCAGGAACAAAGCTAGATTGGTTGCTAAGGGCTATTGTCAATAAGAAGGAATAGAGTTTGATGAAACCTTTGCTCCTGTTGCAAGTCTTGAAGCCATCAGAATCTTCTTAGATTATACAGCCCATGCCAATTTCAAGGTCTATCAAATGGATGTCAAGAGTGCTTTTCTAAATGGAGATTTGGAGGAGGAAGTCTATGTCAGTTAGCCTCCTGGTTTTGAAGATCCAAATCTACATGATCATGTATACTGCCTTTTGAAAGCACTCTATGGATTGAAGCAAGCACCTAGAGCCTGGTATGACACTTTGTCAAAGTTTCTTTTAGAGAATCACTTCACTAGAGGTATTGTAGACAAAACTTTATTCTTTAGAAATGTTAATGGCTCTAGCATACTTGTTAAAATTTATGTAGATGACATTATTTTTGGCTCTACAGATGAACAACTTTGCAAAAAGTTTGCCAAATTGATGCAAAGTAAGTATGAAATGAGCATTATGGGAGAACTAACTTACTTTCTTGGTTTGCAAGTTAAGCAAGTTAGTAATGGAATATTCATTAGTCAAACTAAATACATTTATGATCTTTTAAAGAAGTTTGAACTAATGGATTGCACATCTGTAAAAACTCCCATGGCCACTGCAACTAAACTTGAATTAAACACTACTGAAAATTCTGTGGATATTTCAAGTTATAGAGGCATGCTTGTCTTACTTTTATACTTAACAGCTAGTAGGCCAGATATAATGTTTGCTACATATCTTTGTGCTAGATTTCAGGCTGATCCTAGAGAATCTCATTTAATTGCTATTAAGAGAATTTTCAGATATCTTAAAGGTACACCAAAACTTGGCATTTGGTACCCTAGAGATTCTGGTTTTGATCTAACTGGTTATTCAGATGCAGATTATGCAGGTTGTAGAATTAATAGAAAAAGTACAACAGGAACCTGTCAATTTCTAGGAAACAAGCTTGTGTCCTGGTTCAGTAAAAAGTAAAATTTAGTTTCGACTTCTACAGCTGAAGCTGAATATATTGCTGCTGGCAGTTGCTGTGCACAAATTTTGTGGATGAAAAACCAATTACTAGACTATAGTCTGCAAGTGAAAAGAATTCCTATTTTCTGTGATAACACAAGTGCAATTGCCATCACTGAGAATCCAGTACAACATTCAAGAACAAATCACATAGATATCAAGTACCACTTTATAAGGGAACATGTAATAAATGGTACTGTGGAACTACATTTTGTTCCAAGTGAAAAATAGCTTGCAGATATATTTACCAAGCCACTGGATGAATCCACCTTTTCAAGGTTGGTAAGTGAGTTAGGTATGCTTAATTACTCTTGAATCTTTTCAGATATTTTGCAAGTTGTAAAGCAGCCAGAAATTTAATTGATTTTTCAGTCCTGGATGAAGTTTTGGCTAATTCAAAATTTACATCCCGACGGATGATCATTATCCATCGAGTTCGATCATCCGTCGGAATACAATTTGTTAATAAAATTAATTATTTTTATGGAATTTTTATAACTCGACGGAAAACTGATTTATCCTCATCCGTCGAATTGTCTCAATCCTAACCGTTAATTTTCTGAACATTATCCATCGAGTATACTTACAGTTTATAAGCATAACACGACGGATAATTGATGGAATTTTTACAGTTTATTTTATTTTTAACGGCTATTTTGGGCAATTTTTATTGGTCACTTTATTTTACTTTATTATTTTTGACAGTTATTTTTTTTTGTATAAAAGCAGAATTCATTTTCATTTCTTTTCTTTTATCATTCTCAATTTATATGCTCTAACTTCTTTCTTTCTCAAAAGTAATTACCCTCTCTCTCTGCAATTTTTACTCTCTAACAATGGCACCAGTCGTCAAAATCATGTCTCAAACTGGCTTCATCTATGAGAAGAACAATTTTACGGCTCTAGTGAACAAGGGGATTCAGCAGTCTGGTGACTACCACAAAATGATGGATTTTGTGCAAGGCTGTAAGCTCAAATATTCCATGCTAGAGTCTCCCACTATCTACTGTGAGGTTGTGGATGAAATATGGACGACTGCAGTGTACAACTCAACTCATCACTTTCACTATTAAAGGTAAGAAATTTTGTGTTAATAGTGACATTGTTAAAGCATGCTTTAGGATTCCTGATAATACTGTCTCTACTCCACACACAGATACTGATATTGTTAACATGTTAAACTCCATGGGTTATGCACTCACCATCTCTAAATTAAGTGAAATTAGGAGATTGGGTCTTAGGAAAGAATGGAGCTTCCTGTGTGATATAGTTACTAAAGTATTTTCTGAAAAAATTAGCAATTTTGATTCCGTTAATATCTCCATGCTCAACATGCTTTACATGCTAGTAACTGATAAATACTTCAATTTTAGTGATCTAGTCTTGTTTGAGTTGGGGTTTAAGTTATGAGAGTTTAATAAGAGGGGTAAGAGTGTTTATTATGCTAGATTTTTCATGATGCTTGCTAACCACCTCTCTCAGGATATTGTGCTTGAGAATCCAACCAACAAGCTAAACTGTTGGGTTCAAGAGAGAAGAATTATTGCAGATCTCAATAGAGCAGATCACCACAAAGAGGTGCCACTCTTCTACTTTCCAGTAATTGAGGCACCTCAGGTAAGTGAGGTAATTTCAACTGTCCCTACTCTTCCAACCCTAAAATAATTCTTTGCCTTCTAGTGTAGCAATGTCATCTGTGTCAATGACCAGACAGATGCCTACCCAAGCTACCAAAACCAAAGTTCCAAAACTAAAGACAAAGAAAACTCCCTCTGGTGTCTCTCAAAAGATGCCAGTTGTAAAATCCACTAAATACAAAGAGGGGAGTGTGAAGGTGGGAAAGACAGGTGAGGGACAGGGTGAAAATCAAAGAAGCCCTGAGGATAAGGATGGTGAGCATAGTGTACCCAAACCAAGCCACACCACAGTTTCCCAACAAACTATGGTTGTTAATAAGGATAAAAGCTCAATTATAGTTTCATCCTCCCAAAATGGTGTAACTATTGAAACAAGCTCTCAACCAGGAGCACAGAACAAAAAGGGTAGGGACACAATTTCACCACAAACCTACACAAGAAAGAAGAAAACTAAAACCCTTGGGGATGCACAGGGTACACACACAGTGCAAACTGGAGCTAAAGACCCAGTCACTGCACCATCTCAAAGTTAAATTGATGTGGCTCCAACAAATGCGGAGTCACAACCAAAATCTGTACAAATTGAAACACCTCAAACTCCAAATTCTCCCAAACACTCTTTGGATATTGACATGATTCAAACATCACAACCATATTCTCCATCTTTAACTATGTTGGAGAAGCCAAAAATCCATGCAAGTGAGCATCATCTTCTAGATGATTTGTTGGCTCACTTGCCATTTCTTGAGACTGTTGAGACATCTGTGTCAAAATTTTCATCAATTTGCACAGAGTCCACAATAGTCTCCACTCCAAACTCATTCATTTCTACTCACTCGATGGATATTGTTCATCCGTTGAGTAGTGATTGTATCCCGACGGATGTGCCTAACAGCAGTCATCCATCGGATAGTCAAATTACTAACCCGACGGATATTTCTCATCCGTTGGGTGTCTCTGCACAACTTTAAAGTTCAACTATAGTTACAAGTGCAGATGACTTAGTAATTGTGCAATCACTATTAGGATTGAGGGAAGGTAGTGACTTGAGTGAGAGTCTGGGTTGCTCCTAAGAAAAAGGAGAGAAAAAGAGTGATCCAATGCAGTCCATTTCTTCAGGACTGGAAAAAGTGAGTGTGAGGAGTCCCACCTTAGATGGTGAAGGTGAGGGTGTGAGGGTGGGGATCCAAGGTGAGACCTTGATGCAAGAAAAGAGAGATAATGAGAGAAATGCAGGTACTGGAAATATAAGGGTGGATGTCATTGTAAGTGAGTTAATGAATGTCCAGGATGCAGACAGGGAGGGACTATCTCAGCAAACTCAAGTTGTTATAGATTCCACCTCCTTAGATGCTGAGACATTTACTCACCCTGTTCTAGCCTATCAACTTCTAGTTGGACAGGGCAATGATAATGCAGAAAGGATGCTAAATTTGGTGCACACCACACAGTCCATGCAAAGAGCTAAGGATGCCATCACAGCTTTGCCTTCAACAGCTGGTGATGTTGATTATGAGACTGGTGGTTCAGAAGAATTCTTTGAAGGTGAGGGTGGAGATAGTGAAGAAGAGCCATTGGAAAGGAAGATCTTAAATCCCCTTCGAAAGGAAGATCTTAAATATAAAAATGAGTTTTGGGATCCGCTCTAACTTTTAAAAATCATTTTGAAGACTCGAAAACATTTTTAGGAATGTTTGGAGTAATGCTGATTTAATAAAATAAATCAGTCCCGATATATTAGAAAATATCTGAATATTATTATTTAAATAATATTACCAAGAGGATAATCCTTATAAAAATAATTGAAGTAGAAGTTTTAAAACTTATACTTGAAATGAATATTAAATAACCAAAGATATACTTATACGAAAGTACTATCTTTATTTGAATAATCGAAAATAAGTTTGATTTTCAAAACATCATTGTTTAATAAAATAAAGAATATTATTTAGTAAATAATCGGAGTCATAAGTCCTCGAATGAATATTCAAACTAATATTCATTAAATAGAATAAACAGAGTCATAAGTCCTCGAATGAATATTCAAAGTAATATTCATTAAATAAATAAGGGGAGTCATAAGTCCTTCAATGAATATTCAAAAAATATTCATTAAATAAAATAAAGCTATCGAATAAACTTTATTCGATTAATAGTTTTGAAAACAATATCAATATATATAAATATATATATAATATACTCGGGAACATCGACTCCCCGTTTTAGAAAATGTTCACCTTTGGGCCCCCTATACTAAGGGTATACCCAACTACTGCTCATCTCTAGCATAGGTATTATGCAGTTTATAAGCATTTGAATCAACAATTAGATATCAAGATTACAAAAACAGGCATTCAAATATACCATATCAACATGCTCCAATATATCGCAAGATTTGCTAATAACAATCATGCATTTATCGCAAGATAATGCATATACATTTATACATCACAACAACAGTATAACGGGTAGAAAACTTGCCTGAGTGTTCCCGGATAGACTTAAGCTTAGAGTGGGTCCGATAACCTATGAACAACAACATAAGTCGGAATTAAACCCCGGTCGCTTAAGAAACTAGACTTTAACCAATTAGAGCCCTAACATTCACTTTCGCGCTTAACTATTTACTTAAGTCGCTCGAGTACCCTCGGCTCCACTATTTTTAATAAATTAACCATTAAGAGTTTTAAGGAGATTCTTTCGCGAGTACCTTACCAACTGCCTAATCCACTTAACATAATTGTTTCATACCCTAATTAGTCACTTAAAGTCCTTAACCAAGGTTTCAAAGTAAGGCGAGGGGTAATGGTTCGTTCGCGAAACGCCGTTACTTAAAACGGTCGTTTCTCCTAAACCGTACATCGGATTCAAGCAAACCACATATCAAAACGAAGCTTGAAACATGAACTATCTAATCATAGCAATGGTCAAAACCTAACAGTGAGTTCACGGGTCCTGATGTTAAGAACAAAAGCAGTCTAAGGTAAATCGGGCAATACGACGGCTATGTTTACGCGATTACCAAATTTGTACAACTCCAAATCAATCCACAATCAACTACAAATCAACCCATAACCACCAATACAACCAAACTCCGTCCATACTTCATTACAACAGTCCCAACATCTCAAAATTTTCCAATTTATACTACCCCTAAACATGAACTAAAGCTATACTTAAGTTCATTAACTAATTACCAAGATTTACCATTCCAAAAACATCACAAAACCAACCAATCTCTAAATACACAACACCCATGCCTCTCATGAACCATAACAAACAAAACCAAACTTAATACTCAAAGTAAAGTTAGGGTTTGGAGGGGTTATACCTTCCTTGGAGTGATTAGAGTAGCTAGGAAGCCTTAAGAAGCCTTGTGATAGCTTAGGAATGCTTGGATCTTAAAGGAAATCAAAGAAAATAAAGTTAGTAATCTTGAAAACACTATTCATCATCCTCTTCCTTGATTTATTAGAAGAGATTCATGAAGAAATAGAAGCTTAAACTCCTAGGATATGCTTATCTAATCATAAGGAACCTTGGATAATTACCTTGCAATTTAACAAAGCTAGAATCTTGATTTTTGGAAATTTCTTCCTTGAAAACATGAAAAAGCCGAGAGCTCTTGCATGGAAATGAAAAGTCAAGTTTGTGTTCATGATTTGCTTGGCTTGGTTGATGTTGTTTTGTTAATTGGATTATTACCATGGTAAATTTTGTGTGGTTCACAATCAACCAACAACACACTTCTCTTTTGGTCTTGCTTAGGTCATCATGCTATGTCATCCTCCCACACTTGTCCTCTTCTTGTTGGTGAGATGACAACACTCCCCACTAACCCTTTGATTAACTCCTAATCACTTGGCTAATGACCGCTGATCTGTTATACGGTCCGCTTAACTTTCGTTCTCGTTTATCGTTTGAGGGATCATACCCGGGATCCTATTACTTGGGTTCCCCTAAACCTTTCTCAATACATTATATTCCTTTTATGATCCTCTCTTATAATCCTTGAATTTAAATCCCTTTAATCATGTTACCTTATACTCAATTTTTTCGGTATCTGGTGGATTTTCGGGAAAAATCAAAGTGTTCGGATTTGGATTCTGACGATCTTTACATACACTTATATACCACATAGAGTACTAATAATATCTCAGAAGATCAATAAAAGAACCCCTACATAGTGTGGTATGAAAAGTTTTCTTATTCAGCATAATCAGCAAAATCACTATTCATAAGGGTTTCAAAAAAAATCCAAAAATTGGGGTTATTACAGTCTCCCCTCCTTAAAAGGATTCCGTCCCGGAATCAGATAGAAAATGAATAGGGATACTCTCTTAGCATTGCACTTTCTAACTCTCGAGTAAATTTTCCCACATTGTGGTCCTACCACCAAACTCTGCCTAGTTTGATAACCCTTCTCCTAAGCACTTGTTCCCTTTCAATCTATAAACCTTCCTGGTTGCTCCATTTAGGTTATGTCGGGTTGCATGTCTATGCGCTCATATGCCCCTATTTGTCTGGCATCCAAATTATATTTCCTTAATATTGATACGTGGAACACGTTATGAACTTGCTACATGTTCGGGGGTAGGGCTAGCTCATATGCTAACTTCCCAATACGTCTTAATACCTCAAAGGGTCCAACAATTCGTGGGCTTAGCTTTCCTTTCTTTCCGAACCTCATCCATCCTTTCCAAGGGATACCTTTAACATTACTAGGTCCCCTATTTCCTATTCTTTGTCCTTTCATGTCAAATCAACATACCTTTTATGTCCATCTTGGGCTATTACCAGCCGCCCTCTGATTAGATCTATTATATCCTTGGTCCTTTGGACCGCTACTGGTCTGAGCATCTTGCGCTCTATAACATCATCCTATCATAAGGGAGATCGACATTGCCTTCCCTCAAGGATCTCATAAGGCGATATCTCAATACTGACATATGATCTATTGTCGTAAGAAAACTCAATCCGTGTTAAGTGACCATTTCAAATTCTTTCAAGTCTATTGCACAGACTCTCATCATAGCTTCTAGCATTATAGCTTTTGCTTCTCAATACCCATTCTTTTCCAGTTCGTAGTCATTACTATCTTCCGTACATAATACTATACTGGTTACACTTTTGCTCGTTAGCATTCTATAACCTTTTAATAATTGCGTCAACCTTAGTATCACGAACGCGTTAGATTCGGAATACCACCACACTGATACTACTCTTTTCTAGCTGCTTCTATCTTTGAAAGCTTGATCCATCGTATAGAATTAAAAGAATTTATTGAGAGATCACTATGATCATGAACACTTGTTATATCGCATAGTTAGTACAGAAGGTGGCCAGCCTTTAGTACTTGACAAGCAATTAAACAACATGTGGTATCCTACTAGGCTTCTATCACACATATAGATAGTCATTCGGCAATACCTCCCCTTCTGGAAGGGTTGTTCTTCTCAGCTTACATGAAATGAAAAGAAGAGAAAAGAACGAATTGAAGAGAATTGTATATGAAAAAAATACTGCCACAAATATCTGGCTTGGAATCTACCTCTGAACTATAGAGGTTTATCATAGGAGAACAAAACATATGTATCTATATCAATATCCAGTATTATCGCATCGTATTTCACATGCTTAAATATTTTTGCTATTCCGTCCATCATTCTATGGACCCATGCTCTTCCTCGAGCTTATACACAATCACCTTTGAAACTCCCTCGACATCGAAAATCGAATCTAGGATCTCATTCTAGACATCATCGTTACTAGAATTCTATGCTTGCATCGCAACCTTCCTCGTATAGTCATACGACCCTCTATTGATAAGGAGGAATAAATATTCAATAGATAAATAATCTACTTAATTAGTCTATTCAATGATAACTTATACATCACCACGACCCGATTAGTGGTACTCAATCTCAACATTCATTACAATACAACTCTCACAATTGTCATTGTCTCATTATTCATAGACTCATTGGAGCATTACTATGGTCCACCACTGACCTACTGTAGTCATTCGCTTTCCATGAAGTCTTAATAGCTAACCATACGAAGTCCATACATATCGCATTGAATTCTTCTAAGGAGGTAACATGGTCATCGTTCATGACTCATGAAGAACACTCCTGATCCTGACGTACATTCATGACATGAAGCAGATAAAATGCAGAAGAGTTTTAATGAAAGCAACGATAGTAGGTTAATACCATTCTAAATCATATGTCTATATTAGGAGACATGAAACTCAAAGGTTCATTTAGTCCTTTTTGAAACATGGTCCTGGCTTATTCTCAAGATAGTTCCTTCTAAGATAGATAGCCCGCTCATGACGATTACACGAATTAAACCTTTACAAAACTACTATTACGGTTGGGTATTGCACAGTCATCAGAAGAAATGTCAATCTTCCAAACCATAATACAACCTTCACAGCTTCAACCATTATCACTGCATTCCTCTGGCACGAGCGCCTATAATTGCTCTCTTGTACTTAGAGTGTCGGCCACCCCATTGGTCTTTCCTGTTAGTAATAGTTCCTTATAATCAATGTCTTTTAACCACCTTCAACTAAATTTTCTACCTCATTTCAATCACTGCTTATGTGAAAATGCTTTTCTTAAGTCCTGGTGAGAAAGAAAAAAAATCACCATTTTTCTATAAGTCATTGCCTTAGTATTTAGATGTGAACATTGTCACGGCTGAATCTCGATCATACTTAGGACGTCTCTTATCATGGGTCCTTCTTGTTTTCACCAATCTTGACCCTCATTGGGTCGATCTATACTTTCTTATGGTTCAACACGTGCCCCATCTGGCATTATTATAATTACGTCATATTTCCTTTATCAAAATTTCTATTCTTGAGAACTTTGAATATTACCTTTTTCCTTGTAAAACCTTTAAGGTTATCCTTGAATCGCTCCTCCCGTATTCCGTAGATAGAGGGCATATCAAAATACCATTTACTAATACTAGAACCATTGTCTATGTACTTCTAAAAATTTTCTCTACTGATCTTTAAAGGTTGTTGTTACCATAATCCTTTTTAATTTATACTGCCAAAACTCATGATGTCCCTATTAAGGGCGAAATGCCAACCTTTATGCATTCCCCTAGGATTCATCTCAAGTTATCGAGTATCTATCCTTAATTCAACCTTTAAAAAGGTACATGCATCCTTCCATGGATAAATCAAGTCATATTTCCTTGATAGATTATCTTATTCATCATTCCCACCTCGATAGTCTATAACTAATTTTATAATAGCATTTTTATTCAAATTGAGGTCAATCCATATGGCCTCCGAAAGATAACAATGGTTATCCGCTTTTCTCTCCTGATTTGGTAATGATAACATGGATGTTATGGAAGATATTGGTCGTGTTCAACGTGAAAATCTTCTTAATAAATCCTCATGTACTTTTGTTATTTATCTCAACAGTCATCTCAATGTTGGGATATCTTTAATACCTGATGTCTCCCTTTCTGGGTATCATGCCACCGGTCTTATACTTCACATTCTTGAAGGTCACTTCCTTCATCCAATTTTCCTAATTTCTTACTTTCTTGTCTCCCCAGTCTATCCGCGTCTCATTATTTATCCTTCGAACTATCTCAAGGTTTCCTCGAATCCTCCCAACTTAAAGGGGATAAAATATATGTATCTCTTATGCCTTCAACCGTCAACTTTAACTCATGGTGAATCACCCTCATCCTGACGATCATATACTTTTCTATTTCTATTACTATGAGTCTTTAGGGTTTCCTCATACCCAACTCCCTTATCATTCCTCAAACTCTATTGCCTTTATATCCCTTTATACTCCTTCCCTTTTTAGTCTTTTATTTTCATTTCTATTACAACCATTACATGAACCAACACAACATAAGCATTGATTTCAAACATCCCGTCATTCTGGATTCGTGTCCTCAGAACGAATCTTGACAACTTTTATAACTTAGATTCATAATTCATCATACTCGTCTGCCTTTGTTCTGGCTCTAAAGCTTTTACACTATCTCCATAACCTTGGGATTTACTTTCTCGAAAATAATTGACTGAACTTTAATCAGTTTATCATAACCTCTTGCTCCGTGCCTTTCTTGGTCTTTCACCAGTGGGTGGTCTCTCTCTTAGGAGGGTAAGTGACAAAAACAGTCTTTTGTGATTCGTCAATCATTTAGAATCTCAAATGATTCCTATATTTCCTTTATCCAGGCTCTTGCCTCGACTAGGTCAGCTTGTTCCTTGGAACTCTGAGAGCTTAGCGACTTAAAGAACCTGAAAGAATTTCTCACCGTATTGTTTCCTCTGGGTGGTGGTTGGGGATAATAGTCTAAGTTCTGTGGAAAAAGGTCCATAAATTGTCGTATAGGAGTACCGTCTCGGGTCTCCTTTCCTTACTCGACTTCCGTTTCCTTAGTCTGAACGTTCCCTCCTTCCCCCCATAATCGGGGTCATCCGACATGTTTTAAATCCTCATTTTCCACTCCATTATGTATGGGTTCCTTCTATCTTGATGGCGAACTCCCTGACTATCACGTTCAGGGTTTGCTCTAAATCTTATTCCTCAAACTAGCTTTCATCTAAGATCTCATCTTTAAGCTCTTGAACATTTGGAACCCAAATTCTGTAGGAATACCTCATTATTCCCTTATCATCTTTCTCGGTATTAATCTCTTATCTATTTGTTGGCTCTCTGCCTTCATTCATCACTTTTTCTGGCACAATATGTTCTTTTCCAATATTTCAGGTTGTATTGCAATCTCAAATAGCTTTTCGGTACCGGCTCCGGTTACGTTCACTTCTATTTCCATTTTCTCAAAATCTCTTATCAACTCTCTTAGAGACAATATCATCTTGATTTTCTCCTTTCTACTAAGGGCATTAGCCACCATTTTGGCTTTCCCTGGATGATAAAGAATCTCATAATCGTAATCCTTGATTAGCTCTAACCACCTCATTTGGCGCATGTTGAGCCTTTTCTGCGTGAAAATGTACTAGAGCACTTATGGCTTGTGTAAATCTCGCACTTCTCTCCATACAAGTAGTTCCTCCAATCTTTAGGGCAAAACTATTGCTACGAGCCCAGGCTCATGGGTGGGGATATCGAATTTTATATTCCCTTAATTGTCTTGACGCGTACGCGATTACCTTGTTGTGCTGTATAAGAAGCACCCTAATTCCTTATGCGAAGCATCACCACACTTCACAAAATCTCATTTTCCATCCGGCAACGCCAACATAGGGGCCATCACCAACCTTTGTTTCAGTTTTTAAAAGCTTTTCTCGTATTTCTTTGTCCATTCAAACTTCTCAGTCTTACGAGTAAGCCGCGTTAAAGGGCTACTATCTTTACAAACTTGAACGAACCTCCGGTAGTGACCGGCCAATCCTACCTCTGGTAGTTCCCCTAACCATGGTCATCAATTCCTCAGTGGTCCTTTATTCATTCATGTTAGGATCCTCCACGAGATCCTCCTCAGAAATAATCCCTTCTAAGACAACATCCTCAACCGCTACATCCTCAATATGAACATCATCCGGTCCTGCATTAGGACGCTCTATAGGATCCACAATCCGATCTCCAATTAGTAATAAAACATCATCGCGTTGTTGCTCCTCAACCTCAAGGTTCGGAGTCCCGCTACCATATACGATAACGAACTACGCCTCTATCACGATATTTATAAAGGTTCCCATAAGGGTTTTAACTGTCAGTACTACGTTAGGTAGCCCGACTATGAACTTGGCAAGAGTTCTTATTATCTTAGTGAACTTATTATCTTAACGTCATATCATCTCTGAGGTTTATAACGCTTAGCTCTGATACCATTTCTGTAACACCCCCAAATCCGGGGTCGGGGATCCAGGTTGTCACGAGTTCCATTTCCCTTATCAATACTTAATCTTAACAGTCAACCAACTACTGCGTACTGTGACCCCACAATATACACACACACCACAAGTTATAGTCTCAGAGATGAATACCAAAAATAACACAAGTCATTTTATTCCACAATTATAAACCATTTCACTTTAAAAAGGGTTTCTGAATAATTTACATTCTCTTTGCCATTATTACAATTCATAAATATACATAAGTCTGGTACATCGAAATTTGAAAGCCTAGCCTATTGGTAGATCCTACCTCAGCTACACGGCATCAACGCCTACACAAACTGCGGAACGTTTCCTATCTGCTCGTGAATTGGGAGCTTGATCTTGTTCATCTTGTCTATCTGTTGTTGTGTGATGAAAGAAGAAAGCAAGGGTGAGCAACAAGCCCACCACAATAATATGTAGAATAATTAACAATATATGAGCATTCTCATAGTACTCGTGAAAGTCTTGGTCAAAAGAAATGAACCAAGTTTGATCTCTTATGCGACCAAGTCGCAAAATATTCAGTATATATACATATATACTTTTCACAATCTTTGAAATCCTCTGACCTGTATAATATACACAGAGTTCCAGTTTATAACTGTATAAAAATATCGTTGCAAGGTGATCTCATATATCTAACCTTGTCTCAACGTTTTTCTGAAAATCTTTGTCATGCATAAGATAATCAATAACCAGATATAAGTTGAAAAGATGAAGTTACAAGATACCCCAATATACTTATATCTTTCCCAAATACTACTTGAACTACCACCATTCAAGTTATAATCAGTTTCAAAAGTTCATCACATAGATGAGACTACAAGATAAGATTTGAATAGATTCAATCCTTGAAATATCATTATAAATAATGAAGTTACGAGATACTTCATTAAGTCCCGATATATATATACACCTATATATATACATTTCATACACTTCTTGAAAACCTCTGTTATGAAAATTATAAACAGAGTTGCAATATCCAATGAATTTGTAAAGGAGAAAACCTTGGCATAAACTTGATATCTTGCTGATCAGGCAAAGATACCAATAAGTAACCTTTTCTACTAGTAGATGGACGAATTCCCCACTGGTCATCACCCTGGCCGCAATAGGACCTTATGCTGGACTGCCACTCAGCCACTTACGTATTTGATGGACTCCCACTGATCCACTTACACTTTTATGGACGCCCGCTGAGCCCATGTTGCTTATGCCGACTCAAATAGATGAACTTACTTCCCGAACGATGGGCAAGTAATCAAGATATTTTCTCAAAACAGCAACCTCGTTGCGAATGTAAAATACACCACTGAGCCGGATCCCTCAGATTTTGAGCGAGTATTTGAATCCCCTTCGAAAGGAGGATCTTAAATATAAAAATGAGTTTTGGGATCCGCTCTAACTTTTAAAAATCATTTTGAAGACTCAAAAACATTTTTAGGAATGTTTGGAGTAATGCTGATTTAATAAAATAAATCAGCCCCGATATATTAGAAAATATCTGAATATTATTATTTAAATAATATTACCAAAAGGATAATCCTTATAAAAATAATTGAAGTAGAAGTTTTAAAACTTATACTTGAAATGAATATTAAATAACCAAAGATATACTTATACGAAAGTACTATCTTTATTTGAATAATCGAAAATAAGTTTGATTATCAAAACATCATTGTTTAATAAAATAAAGAATATTATTTAGTAAATAATCGGAGTCATAAGTCCTCGAATGAATATTCAAACTAATATTCATTAAATAGAATAAACAGAGTCATAAGTCCTCGAATGAATATTCAAAGTAATATTCATTAAATAAATAAGCGGAGTCATAAGTCCTCGAATGAATATTCGGAATAATATTCATTAAATAAAATAAAGCTATCGAATAAACTTTATTCGATTAATAGTTTTGAAAACTATATCAATATATATATATATATAATATACTCGGAAACATCGACTCCCCGTTTTAGAAAATGTTCACCTTTGGGTCCCCTATACTAAGGGTATACGCAACTACTGCTCATCTCTAGCATAGGTATTATGCAGTTTATAAGCATTTGAATCAACAATTAGATATCAAGATTACAAAAACAGGCATGCATATATACCATATCAACATGCTCCAATATATCGCAAGATTTGCTAATAACAATCATGCATTTATCGCAAGATAATGCATATACATTTATACATCACAACAACAGTATAACGGGTAGAAAACTTGCCTGAGTGTTCCCGGATAGACTTAAGCTTAGAGTGGGTCCGATAACCTATGAACAACAACATAAGTCGGAATTAAACCCCGGTCGCTTAAGAAACTAGACTTTAGCCAATTAGAGCCCTAACATTCGCATTCGCGCTTAACGATTTACTTAAGTCGCTCGAGTACCCTCGGCTCCACTATTTTTTATAAATTAACCATTAAGAGTTTTAAGGCGATTCTTTCGCGAGTACCTTACCAACTGCCTAATACACTTAACATAATTGTTTCATACCCCAATTAGTCATTTAAAGTCCTTAACTAAGGTTTCAAAGTAAGGCAAGGGGTAATGGTTCGTTCGCGAAACGCCGTTACTTAAAACGGTCGTTTCTCCTAAACCGTACATCGGATTCAAGCAAACCACATATCAAAATGAAGATTGAAATATTAACTATCTAATCATGGCAATGGTCAAAACCTAACAGTGAGTTCACGGGTCCTGATGTTAAGAAAGCAGTCTAAGGTAAATCGGGCATTACGACGGCTATGTTTACGCGATTACCAAATTTGTACAACTCCAAATCAATCCACAATCAACCACAAATCAACCCATAACCACCAATACAATCAAACTCCGTCCATACTTTATTACAACAGTCCCAATATCTCAAAATTTTCCAATTTATACTACCCCTAAACATGAACTAAAGCTATACTTAAGTTCATTAACTAATTACCAAGATTTACCATTCCAAAAACATCACAAAACCAACCAATCTCTAAATACACAACACCCATGCCTCTCATGAACCATAACAAACAAAACCAAACTTAATACTCAAAGTAAAGTTAGGGTTTGGAGGGGTTATACCTTCCTTGGAGTGATTAGAGTAGCTAGGAAGCCTTAAGAAGCCTTGTGATAGCTTAGGAATGCTTGGATCTTAAAGGAAATCAAAGAAAATAAAGTTAGTAATCTTGAAAACACTATTCATCATCCTCTTCCTTGATTTATTGGAAGAGATTCATGAAGAAATAGAAGCTTAAACTCCTAGGATATGCTTATCTAATCATAAGGAACCTTGGATAATTACCTTGCAATTTAACAAAGCTAGAATCTTGATTTTTGGAAATTTCTTCCTTGAAAACATGAAAAAGCCGAGAGCTCTTGCATGGAAATGAAAAGTCAAGTTTGTGTTTATGATTTGCTTGGCTTGGTTGATGTTGTTTTGTTAACTGGATTATTACCATGGTAAATTTTGTGTGGTTCACAATCAACCAACAACACACTTCTCTTTTGGTCTTGCTTAGGTCATCATGCTATGCCATCCTCCCACACTTGTCCTCTTCTTGTTGGTGAGATGACATCACTCCCCACTAACCCTTTGATTAACTCCTAATCACTTGGCTAATGATCGCTGATCTGTTATACGGTTCGCTTAACTTTCGTTCTCGTTTATTGTTTGAGGGATCATACCCGGGATCTTATTACTTGGGTTCCCCTAAACCTTTCTCAATACATTATATTCCTTTTATGATCCTCTCTTAAAATCCTTGAATTTAAATCCCTTTAATCATGTTACCTTATACTCAATTTTTTCGGTATCTGGTGGATTTTCGGGAAAAATCAAAGTGTTCGGATTTGGATTCTGACGATCTTTACATACACTTATATACCACATAGAGTACTAATAATATCTCAGAAGATCAATAAAAGAACCCCTACATAGTGTGGTATGAAAAGTTTTCTTATTCAGCATAATCAGCAAAATCACTATTCATAAGGGTTTCAAAAAAAATCCAAAAATTGGGGTTATTACAATATACATAGTTTGAGTTAGAACATTTTATAGTTCAAGAAAAAGTTTACTAGAATTACATTCAACCCCCCTCTTCTGTAATTCTTGCTGCATTGTTAGGGACTGACACCGGGTAATGATAAAAGTGTATTTCGGGTATATTATGAATCGTATGAGAAATATGAATGATCTAAAAAGAATTTAACCTTCCTATTTTAGGAGTGATATTATTGGCCTCTTGTAGGGGTGCTCATGGGTCGGTTTGGCTGGGTTACAGGCATTTTAATGACCCGACCCATTTAGATTGATTTTATCAAAATCGAACCCATTGTAAAAATAATAATCCTTTAACCCAACCTTACCCTCTGTACCTCGGTTCAGTTCGGGTCGGTTCGGGTTGATCGGTTTAACAATAAAAAAATTTAAAAAATAATGTAGTAACAGGGTCTGATGAACAATAACAAAGTTACAAAATAGTACTTGCAAGTTCTAGCTCAGAACCAAACTCAATTATGTTGTGCTAAGTCCAACCAGTACTTAATCTATTTAGCAGTACTTAATCTATTTAGCAGTTAAGTTGGTACATCCAATTTTTTTAAGTTCAGACAAATAAAATAGCTAAGTGTTAAGTTACACGTCAAAAGAGCATTTCATCCGATAAAACTATGTCTTAATAACAAAATCAAGTTACATAATTCAGCATTTCGATAAAAGTTCAACTTCAATTCAGTTCGAATAGCTGTTAGTTAAGTCATTCGTCGTCGATTTTGATTATCTTGTCATTTAAAGTGGCACTATCATTGGACTTCTTTTCATTTTCTACAAAAAAATTGCATAAAAAAATATGAGTACAACATAATATAATAAAGAAAATATGATACTGCAGAGTGCAGACTAGTGCATAGTACAAGACAAATAATAAGTGGTGTATTGTCAATCATATACCTTCTTCAAGAAACTTATAAAATTCAGCTTCATCCAAATGAACTCGTGATTTGATACCTCCATAACCCTCCCTTAACCATCTTTGACTGTATACTAATTCCTCCAACATTTTCGGACTTAAAGAACTCTGAAATGAGTCTAAAATACGGCCACTAGTGCTAAATGCCAATTCGGAGGCAACAGTAGACACGAGGACTATAAGGACATCATTAGCGATCATTCACAGAAATTTATACTTACCTAAATTATCCTTCCACCAATCTAGGATATTAAAATAAGGGGTCATTGAACAGACCGGTTCTTCTGCCAAATATCTTTCAAGATCGTTCTTCTTTTCAGTGACAAACAACTGTTGTTGCTGTAAATAATTTTCCAACATCTTTCTTTTTTGTGTTTATTTCCAGCAATCTGCATCGATGAATCTATCATGGTAAACTAGTTAACCGACAACCAAAATAAAATAAAATTTTATGTAATCCTATCCAAAAAGTGCAACGTGAAAGACAACAAATAATTGATACATAAATCCTCAGACGTATATAAATTGATACATGAAATTTTGGGGGTATGAACAGTTAACAGGAAGGCGACCTTTTAGATGAACTCCTATAGGGTGAGTACATAAATTTTGGGGCTATAGGGTGCATCCTTTTGTACCAGAACTCCTACAAAATATTAATGACAATGTGAATAGACTTTTAGCTACAGAGTATGAACTTGATTTTGCCTTGAACATGTAATTCAAGATAAATTTGACCTAACAATGACTCTCTATAAATGTAACCTTAGGCTATTATTAAAGTTAATAACATAATTAAAGAAAGTTATGTGTATTCCTTAAGCAACTGTTTTGGTGCTTCTCTTTAGTAATATAGTACTGGCATTAAGGTTTTTGTAACTCTAGTGAAATTAAAAACAATTTGTAAGTCTATTTAAAAATTTGCAACATCAGCATGCTAGTAATAGCAGAATTACTAACAAATACCTCTTGGTTGTTACTAGCAACTCTATTAAGAAGTCGCCTCTGTTAAATTTCACTCTCTTTCATAATCCTAAACAAGAAACTATAATTTACCTAAACAAGAAGTGTCTACAACAAGTAGTAGTCTAAGCACAACAGAAAATTTTCACTAAAAATATTATTTATAAAGAAAAGACAAAATCATGTTTTTGTTATAAAACATAAAATTTAAGCATTTAGTAAATATTGAATTAAATTACATTGAAGTATTCATAAATATAACAACTAAATAAGGTAAAAGTAGTAAAATTTAGAAGCGCCACATGGATGGTGTAACTTATTTATTTTCCCAGCTTTAATTTCCTTGAGCATACATTTGATACAACCTTTCATCTCTCATGGTCATTGTCGATTAAAATTATATATTTTTATATGTTTCTATCATGTTTCTTGATATTTAGATGTAATAAAATTAAATAGTATACATATCATTAACAACAAAATTAAACATAGCTAAAGCATATTATTCACTAAAACATTTTACCAAACAACTTATAAGCATATTATACATATCATTTACAATAAAGTTAAACATAGCTAAGAGATGAACAAATTAAGTATAATCATCCTAATAGATAAACAAATAGGTAAAACTAAGAGATAAACAAAAGTTAAAAACTAGGAACGAGAGTTAAACGTAGCTAAGAGATGAACAAATTAAGTATAATCCTAATTTATAATAGACATAAATTAAGTGATGAACAAGCATAATTAAAAGAATAATTAGGAACCATCAGAATTTTTTTACCAAAACTATGAGACGTACAAGTGATGTGCCGCTGTGTGCTCTCGAACTCATGTGAGACTGTGAGTTGCTACTTGCTAGGGTTTTAGAAAGTGTCAAGAATAAAGTTGGATAATGGACAGTTGGACACTGATGTCGTGTATATCGTTCTAGAAAATTAGAGGTCCAGCCCAGTCCCATTTATACATATTTCGGGTGGGGTTGGGTTAGAGTTAAAATTTACAAAAACCTAACCCAACTCATTAACTTCGGGTTTTATAATTTATAACCCATTTATAGTTTAGTTTTATTTTAACGGCTTGGGTTGGCCGGAAATAGGGTCGGGTTGGTTGGGTTAACCCTACCCATGGACACCCTTACCTCTTGCGTGAGCTAGATTATGAAATGTGTGGCCACGCTTAAATGTTGGTTTGATTTGATAGTCTACTCATTGATCAAGAAAACTTGGATTAAACTATGACGAGGATGACATATAACATGCCTCTAGTTTAATCTATAATATTTGGTTAAAAGAATTATATTACATTAATCGATCACCGATACAATTATTATTACTTGGGTAACAATGATGTATTACTAGATGTCGCTCATTGTTTACGATTTTAAATTAGATTTAAAATTCGTTGCCAACGTAATAATAACCTATAGGGTCACACACAGAGAATGTTTGAAGGATTATTTAATTTAAATTGGATTTAAATTAAATTAAAGTAATTTGAATTACTTATAATATTAATTAAGTATGACTTAATTAATTTGATAAATAATGATATTCGAATTTACTAATATTAATTATAAAATTCAGTTGTTAAATTATTAAGTGTGACTTAGTTATTATATAAATTGGAATTTCGAATTAATAAAAACTCCTAATTAATTAAGAGTTAATGATTCGTGTTTCTACTCTCTATATAATATCTCTTGTGGCTGATTTTTAAGATAAGACTTTTATTAAAACCCTAGCCACCAAGAGAGAAGATGGAGAGAGTAAAAAGAGAAGATTTTGTGCTAGTACACATTCAATCCTTGTGTTCAAGAATTCGTGTGGATACCGATAGAGCGTAGATCGCGAGAGCGGGATGCGTGGTGATTGAACAAACTTTGGATCTCCATTAGTCAACCAATTTGTAAAGCTTCTTAAGGTAAACAATTTGATCTAAGAATTAAATATCTGTTTTCGTATGGATCTTGCGATGGGTTCGATTTTATTCCGGTTTTAATTTAATTTTACATCATTTTCGTTGGGTTTATGTGCTCGAAACCCTTCACGTCTACCCCCCAACTCAATTGGATCCTTCAAATATCTGAGTCAGGCCTTCATCAAGCATTTCATCAGTGGCAGAATGCACGAGAAGAGTTCGGCTTCTCTCATGGGCCTTGTACAAGGAGCAAAGGAATTCCTTAGATACTACCTGACCCGATTCACGAAGGAGGCATTGAAGGTCCCGTATCTTGACGATAAAGTAGCCATGATAGCCCTACAGCAAGGAATAAGGGATGAATTCTTTAAGATGTCCCTAGCCAAGCGCCCCTTGAAAGTATGCTGCAGCTCCAGTATAGGGTCATAAAGTATATCAAGGTGGAGAAAAGCATGAAGAATGCGGTGATAAACAATGAACCCACTATCAACAAGAAGCGGAAGATTGATCAAGAGTATGATACCAAGGACAAATATCCTCGAACTGGAAAAAACTAAGTATGATGCCAAGGACAAATATCATCGAACTAGCAAGAACTTTGACTTCACTTCTAAAAAACCAACCACCGAGATTCACTGCGTATGCAAGGATGAACGCTCTAAGAAGCCAAATCCTTTTGGAAATTGAGAATGACAATAAGTTTAGATGGCTGAAGCCACTTAGGGGAGACCCCGAGAAAAGAGACAGGGGCTAGTATTGTAGGTTCCACAAAGATGATGGTCATGACACCGACGATTACGGACAACTCAAGGACGAGATCAAGTATCCAATTCGAATAGGAAAGTTTAAGCGAGATCAAGGATCCTTAACAAGCACTTCTCTACCTGACATTTCAAGTCCATCGCAGATTCCAGTCATCAACATATCTGATGTAAGTGTAATTCCCTTTTATTAGTATCAGAATAACATCGTCCAGTTTATATTATTATATCAAGTTTTATATATTTCAATATATTGTTACTTTTGCAGTCAATGAATTTTTCCTGAATGGAGCATTCCTCTAGGCTTTGCAATGTCAGTTAGTAAGAAGATCAAAGTGGTAAACATTGTTAAACTAAAAAATGTACATAATCATCTTAACATTGTTTGACGCTCTTATAAGGAATCAAGCCTAAACAAATAATATTGCATAAATATGTTAAGACAAACGTTAACCTTCAATGGCTAGCCATCCTAGAGGATAACCGTTGAAGGAGTTGCCCATCAACTGATGAGGGTTTTTACAACTTTCTTATGAGATTATTTATTTTAGATATCAAGGTTGTTATTCATTCAGAAGTCATTTTGACTCAATGGATAATCTAGAATAGGGTGTCTAATTGTAAATACTCGATGCCATGTAATTCTCATTAAGTAAAAATGAGCTATCAACTGCTAAATGAAGATACAACATCAAAGGCCAGCAATATTAGTCCACCAAAGGCTATTCAAGTGATTGTCAACGACTAAAAAAAATCACATAGATAATGATAGCGACTAGACAGTGGTCAAGTCTCGAGTCTGAAAAAGCACATGGGCTGATGGAAATCTATGTAAATAAAATGGAAGCCAAGATAAACTTTATATGTGATCTTAAATTCTAAAGAAAATGAAACATTTCATTTTCATGCATGACAAATTGTAGGGATATTCAAAGCAATATATCATGATACAATCTAGCCTAATTTGTCAAGTCTCACGGGAAAGAGAATGGAGAAGCAATATTGCTGGATCTCGAAAGTTGCGTTATGTATTGTCTAGCAAGCATTATAACTTGGTGATATATAAACCTAGTAGTAGCAGATGTTTCACTCAAGATATAGGTTTTACATTTTCAAAGAGCAAAAGAGAGATATATCCTCCTCTGAGTGAAACATTGTAAACCGTAGCTGTGAGATTACTTATGTTATTGTAACATATTATTACCTCGAATAAACCTCAAGTTGTAAGTTGAAAAATAAACCACCTGAAAATTTTGAATAACGGTGTTCATATTTCATCTTCCAAGTACATATTATTTTGAAAATTTTAATTTGTATTCAACCTCCTTCTACAAATTAACATAAGTTGATTGTTAGTGAATAACAACTCTGATTACTGGTTTGAGTTTTCTCATATTGCAGGAGAAGTAATGAACCTGTATTAAGTGTCCGAAATACATAAACTCATCTCTGATGTTTTCTTACATTAATGCTTATCAATAAATTTCGTTTGTAACCTTTTGCTATGGATTAAAAACTAGGTCGTATTTATCGCTAGGGTTCGTGAGCTTCGAGGCTCGATTTGACTGCTCTTGTGTTTCGTGACTCGATCTGTCTTAACAAGATGCCTACGTACCTTGCTGTATGCCAAGGATCAAGTCAAAAATGTAGTTCTGATCTATGGGGTGAGGCCCCTTATATAGGCATATGATGCATGGAATTAGATTAGGTTTAGGAGACTTGGTGGACAAGTCTCAGAATTAGAGTGGACTTTGGAGTTCTAGAAAGTAAGAAACTGATTCCTTACGTTACGAGACCTCTTGGAGGCTGATCCACAAGGATTCATATCCTTAATAGGACTTTTCCCAACAGCTAATTTTTCCCATATTTATTAGCTACGAAAATAATTAATATTCAGGGCTATTGGGCCTTCATAAATGGGCCTTGTATATAGTCCAAGCCAAATGCAATTAATGCAACATTAATGACACAATCAAGGTTTATTTTATCCCCTATCATTTGCCCCCAACTTCTAGGAAATTGTATTAGATTTCGTTGAAGTTAAGCTCATTTAATCCCTTACAGGATATCGTTTTTAATGTAAAGTGTTGAGAGACCTACACATTTACAACTATCTTTGCCTCATTCAAAGCTTCGGGGTATTTATTGGAGCTTCCCTGTTAATTTTCTTACCTTATTCCTATTTTTTAGGAATTTTCTGGCACTTTTAAGATTTTTCCCTTGTTTTCTGGGATTTTTCCTTAATTTTCAGGAATTTTTCTTAATTTTCAGGAATTTTCCTTAATTTTTAGGAATTTTCGGGATTTTTCCTTAATTATCTGAAGCTTTCTTAAATTTTTCAGGAAATTATTTCAGAATTTATTATTTTTCTGTATTTCCCTAAAATTTCTTCTTTTCTATTCTCTTTTTTTTAAAAAAATAATTTCGACCGGGATTCCATTCGACTAGGATCCTGGTTGAATTATCCCTCATATTTAATCCTGGTCGTGAGTTTTATGGGTCAGGAATGTCGATCAGGATCCTGACCGAATATCGGTCAGGACCATTCGATTCTGACCGAATTAAGCTCCTTTTTAGCCCTGCTCGTGGGATATTTCGACCAGAAGCGACTGAGATCCTGACCGAAATTCGGTCAAGATTTAATGTTGACCTTTTTTTCTGATCGAATTAAGGGTCGATAATTTCTGATCGACCGTTGTTTCGATCAAAACCTTTCGACTAGGACCTGACCTATGTTTCAGTCATAATTTTCAAAATTTTGACCGAATTATGGGTCTATAATTTACTGGTCGTGACGCTTTTCAAACAGAATCCTTCGACCAGGAACAAAGTCAAAATCCTGACCGAAATTAGGTCAGGATTTTTGATTCTTTGACCTAATTTCAAGTTTAAATTAATTCTTGATATATATTTTTGTAGATTGGGCCTTTCAGTACATGGGCCTTTTTACCGGGCCTTTGATCTTGGGCCCCTCTTTTTTTATGGGTCTGGAATTGGGCTTATATATATATATATTTTATATTGGGAACAAACATATGGGCTTGGCTTAACTGCCTTGGGCCTGTCATCCAGGGCTTCTTAGCCCAAAATCATCCAGAATATTCTAGAAACTTCATAACATATATTTATATAAGCACATATTCATATATAAATTAATTTTTTGTCTTTGGTTTTTTTTTCCAGGAATTCTCTAGATCCTTCTAGAGTTAGGCCCAAGCTATTTTGGGTTGGGCTTTTGACCAGCTACAGCCGGTTAAACTCCCCTACTACCGGCCCAATGACTGATTTGAGGAGGATTATATAAGGGGAAGAGTGGATTGAGATTTTTCACTTCTCATTTCTCATTTCACTTCTCCTCCCAAAAAAGGTGCTCTCCTCTTCTCTCTATCTCTTAGAGTTTCCTGGTAGGTTTCCACCTTTCTCTGGCCATCTCTTTCATTTAATATCATCTCCAAGCTTCAAGTCATCCTTCATCATTGGCAGACAAGAGCTCAGAAAGGGCAGCCAAGATTGCTTTAGCATCTAAGAGAGGATATGACATCGAAATTCGCTCATCTTATATGGCGTTTCCAGATATGATTAATACTAGGGGGGATGAATACCCATCTGAAGCTCACTTAGATTCTTTTGACTATTGTAATAAGTAGTATAATTCAAATGTTATTTAACAAACTTAACGAAATCTATAATGTCCGTCCTCCCCTTAGAATAGTTCCTGCCGAAGTTGGTGACCGTACATGCTACTGGAAGCCCGATACCTTGTTTGTTTATGCAGACGCCCTTACTACGGGGATTAAGTTTCCTTTTCACGAGTTTATTCCAACTTTTTAGCAGATTTACAAATTAATCCTTGTCAGCTTCCTCCCAATGTCTGGAGAAATATTCTTTGTTTCATGATTTTGTGTCTTAGGAGTGGTTTCCACCTTTCAGTAGTTGTATTTAGGAAAATATATCAGTGCTACATTAGTGCCCAACCCGGTTGGGTTTATATTAGACAATGACCCAAGTCTCCACAAATCTTCAACAGTGCTTCAATCCCTGATAACAACCAGCATTGGAGGGATAGTTTTGTTGGGCACAGATGGGAGAATGGTGACTGGGGCACACTCTTTAGATCCTTCTTCGGGAAGGTCACTAATGGCAGCCCTAAAACCATCCACCTGTCTCCCGAGGAAACTATCATATATAATGAGCTTATAAAGGATAATGGCCAGACTCCGAGTTGGACCTTGTTAGAGGAATTTTCTTTGATTCAAGTGGGACTTTCCTCAGTCTCTACGCAGGGTACTTCTTTCTTCCCTTCTTATTTTTATTTTCTTTCATGTATTATTGACACCACTTATTTTTGTGTTTCCCTTATTTTTACAGCCGCCAAGGAAATCAACATTGAGAACTTTCCTGTTGTTGAGGAAACAGAAAGAATGAAAAAGGCCAGGCTTGTGGGGTTGGATCCCCGTGGTAAGCTAACGGAGCCTAGCTTTCTAAAGAAGCATAAAGAGCCCATGGTGGAGGCTTTTTCTGGGGAGACTGAAACCCCAACTGCTCCTGCTTCTGTAGCTACTGGCGCTTTCCAGCCTCTCTGGGGATTCCGTCGAAAAGATACCGTGGTTGGTTCCATGAAGCACGCATGATATCGGTCCTATCACTCCGTGAACCTAAGGACTTCACTGATATTGTGGCTGGTCCAGACTTGGGGAGGATAAAACTTATGGGTGCCCAATCTCTATCCTCGATAAGGGCCTTCCCCTTTTAATTCCTCTATATATATACTTGTAACATTATTTTGTCTTACACACTTTGTTTATCATTTTGTTTCAGTCCAATGCTTATTTCCAAGTGGCTTTGAGACAAGCCGAGTCCTAGAAGAAAGCCTCGGATAACGCAGATAACGCCCTCAGGAGGCAACAAAGGAAGTATGTTACGCTGGAGAAGAAGATGAAGCGCAAGGAGGAGGAGCTAAGGGAAGCTAACACTGAGTTAGTTACTCTGAAGGTGGAGAAAGACAGAGTTATTGATGCTTACTTGGACACGGATGAGTTTGCTCAGTCCATGAGGGTTAGGGATGATTCAGTCTTTCCCGGGTTTTTAAGGACTGGTTGGGACACGACCCTTGGGACCGTGAACGAGGCTTGTCCTGATATAAACCCGGAGGACTACGTGTACCCCGATAATGAGACCTTACTACAAAGGTTCCGTACCCGCGTAGTTGTCTCGGACGATATTCCACAGGATCAGCTTCTCCCTCCTCCAGAGTCGTCTTCCAGACCTGCTGCAACAGATCTTAGCTCTTCTTCTTCTTAGACCAACACCGCTAAGACATTGAGTGAGAGTGGAGGGGATGATATGGATGCCGAGAATACTTCTGCCCCTTAGAGTTATTATTGGCCCTGCGTGGCTTTATTATTTATGATCAGGACATGTAGTATTCTCTTTATTTATCGAACTTTATGCTTTTTTATTCGAATTCATGCACTTGGTTTATTTATTATAACTTTGTGTGTTGTAGGAACTTAATACCACATATTTGAAATTTTATAAATTTCATAAACTCTTGGGATTCATCCGTTACACAAATCTTGGTAAAACTAAAATTTGAAAATAATAGTCTTATAAAACATAAAATCCTAAGCAAGGAAAGCTTCTAGGTGCTTTTCAACCTATTTGCCATTTTGACAAATGAACATCTTTCCCATCAGACTTATATATAATAGACTTTTAGATTTTGAGTGTGCCAAGTTCTCGGGACTTCAAAATCATCCATAGTTTCCAGCTTATAGCTACCTCTTCCTTGAACACTTTTGATCTTGTATGGTCCTTCCCAATTTGGGGCGAGTTTTCTCTTCTGACCCACACCAGAAGCTTCCACCTTCCGAAGAACCAAGTCACCTTGTTTGAAGAACCTTTCTTTCACCCTTAAGTTGTAGTAGAACGAAGCCTTTTTCTGATATTCCACTATCTTGGCATGTGCCTCATCTCGTACTTCATCAATTAGGTCCAGGGCTAGCCTTTGCCCTTCCTCATTTTCTTTAGCATTGTATGCTTGGATTCTGGGAGACGAGTCCACAGAAACAACTGCCTCAACTCCATATGCCAACATAAAGGGTGTTGCTCCGGTAGTGACTCTACAAGTACTCCGATAAGCCCAATGTATTTGGAGTATCTCATCCACCCAATTATTCCTGGATTTTTCAATCCTCTTATTCAGCCCATTTAGAATTATACGATTTGTCACTTCCACTTGCACGTTGGCTTGTGGATGAGCTACGGAATTAAACCGTAACTCGATCTCATTCTCCTCGTAATACTTCCTGAACTCTTCATTGTTGAACTGTGTTCCATTATCAGTGACCAGGATACGGGGGATTCCATATCCGTACATTATGTTTTCCCACAGGAATTGTGCAACCTGCTTGGTTGTGATCTTGACTAAAGGTTTAGCTTCAATTGACTTCATAAAATAATCTATAGCTACAATCAGGAACTTCCTTTGTGCAGTGGTCATGGGAAAAGGTCCAAGTATATCCATTCCCCACATAGCAAAAGGAATGGGAGATTGACGGAAGTCAGCATCCCAGGAGGCTTTCGAACAACTGGTGCATGTTTCTGACAATGATCACACTTCTTCACATAGTCATTGGCATCAACCATCATTTCTGGCCAATAAAAGCCTAAACGAGTTATCTTATGAGCCGGTGCTCTGCCCCCAAGTGTTTCCCACAATTACCTTCGTGTACTTCTTCGAGAGCCAAACGCGCCTCATCAGGTCTGAGACATCTTAAGTAAGGAACCACATAAGATCTTTTATACAAAATCCCATCAATCAAGAAATATCTTAGTGCTCACACGACCAATTTTCATGCTTTAGTCACATCATTCGGAAGCCAACCAGTTTGAATATGGGACTTAATGGAATCTATCCATGATGTCCCCAGCCCTATAGGGGCTACAAGCTTAACATCAATGCTTCATGTTTTCAAAATGCGGAAGTACACACTTCCTGAAATTTTCTCTATCTTTGATGAGGCAGCCTTAGATAATGCATCTGCCTTAGCATTTTCCTCTCTTGGAATGTGCTCAATATGACATTCATCAAACTGAGTCATCACGACCCTCACTAGGAGGACATACTTGGTCATTGTTTCATCTCTTGCCTCGAACTCCCCCTTGACCTGGGATATGACAAGCTTCGAATCTCCACAGACTTTCAAGTTCTTGACCCTCAATGTCCCTGTTAGGCCGAGGTCAGCTATCAGAGCTTCATACTCAGCTTCATTATTTATGGCTGGGAAGTCTAACTTCATAGTATATTCAATCAAGAACCCATATGGGCTTTGTAAAACAAGTCCTTCTCCACTTGAATTTGTTTTTAATGCTCCATCAAAATAGGGAATCCAGTATTCCTTCTCTTTAGCATCGTCTTCTTCGTCTTCTTTATTACCTTTCGTGTCTTGAGGTACAGTATCTTCCTCCCCCCCCCGACTTCTTGGTTGGGTATGGTACACTCCACCATGAAGTCAGCCAATGCCTGGGCTTTTATTGTCGTTCACGACTTATACTTGATGTCGAATTCTCCCAATTATATCACCCATTTAATCAGTCTTCCACTAGCTTTGGGACTGTGAATGATGTTTCTCAAAGGCTGATTTGTTAGTACTTCAATTTTATGAGGTTGGAAGTAAGGACACAACTTTCTTAAAGCTATCAATAGGGCTAAAGAAAAATGTTTCGATAGTCGAATAATTCAACTTAGCTCCGTGCAGAATCTTACTGACTTAATATATGGGTTTCTGAACTTTAAATTCCTCCTTAACTAATACAGCGCTCAAGGCATTTTCTGAAATGACCAAATATAAGTACAAAGTTTCATTCAGATTTGGTTTGACCAACAACGGGGCTTGAACCATATATTTCTTCAATCCTTCAAATGCCTCTTGACTTTCCTTAGTCCATATGAAATCTTTTACTTTCTTCAAGGATTTGAAGAATGGCAAGCACTTGTCTCCGGATTTGGAGATGAATCGTCCTAGAGCCACAACTCTTCCAGTGAGTTTCTGAACGTCCTTTATGGAATGTGGTGGTTCCATATCAATGATAACTTTTATTTTATCGGGATTGGCCTCGATTCCTCTATTAGAGACCATCAATCTCAAGAACTATCTCGATCCCACTCCGAAAGCACACTTTGTCGGATTTAACATCCTTTTGTGGTATCTCAGGACCTCAAAGGCTTCCCTCAAATGGGTTATATGGTCAGTCTTCACAAGACTCTTGACTAACATATCATCTACATATACTTCCATTGTTTTCCCAATAAGATCTTTAAAAATTTTATTCACCAACCTTTGATAGGTAGCTCCTGCATTCTTGAGACCAAATACCATAACAAGATAACAAAAAACACCAAAGTCAGTGATGAATGATACCTTTGGGATGTCATCCTTATGCATCTTAATCTGATTGTATCCACTAAATCCATCCATAAAACTCAGCATCTCATGACCATCGGTCACATCTATCAATGTATCTATCCTTGGCAGCGGGAAATTATCCTTTGGGCATGCATCATTCAGATCAGTGAAATCCACACACATTCTCCATTTTCCATTGGCTTTTTTTACCATTACAGGGTTTGCTAACCATTCCGGAAATTGTATCTCTTCAATGAAACCAGCCTCCAAAAGCTTTTCTACTTCTTGCTTGATTGCCTCCTACCTCTCAGGGGCAAAACTCCTGTTCTTTTGCTTCACAGTCTTTCGATTCAGATCTACGTTCAATTTTTGAGTGATCAGTTCTGGGTCTATGCCAGGAATATTAGCTACTGACCATGCAAATACATCACTATTTTCTTGTAAAAACCTCACCAACTTCCCTCTAGGGGGCCCCTCTAGTGATGCTCCAATGAAAGTTACTTTCTTAAGATCCTCGGGAGCCAAAGGGATCGGAACCAAGTCTTCTGCTGGCTTCCCTCTTTTCTCGTCATTCTCGCGGATATCCAGATCTTTAATAAGCAAAACCTGCCCCCCAACTCCATCACCCCTAAGAGAGGCTACATCATAACTCCTTCCAATCTTTTGATATCTTCTCTCTTCTCCAATCCCGTTCCGGGTGGGAAACTTCCCATGATTGTATTGTAAGTTGATCCAGCCTTTACCACTACAAAGTCCTATATATGTGTTGCTTGTCTTGGTTCCTGACCTATAGTCAGGGGCAACTTAATTATTCCCTCCACGGGGCACTCGACTCCATCGAAACCATATATTGGCATATCGGTTGGGGTTAATTGAGAATCATTATAACCCCTCCTTATAAAGGTATCATGGAGTAAGATGTCCACCGAAGCTCTATTATTTACAAGGACTCTCTTCTCCTGGCCATTCCATATTATCAGTGTTATGACCAGAGGATCGTCATGAGGAAATTTGACACCCTCTAAATCAAGATCATCAAATGTCATTGTTACTCCTGTCCTAGCCCTCTTCGGGGCTTCTCCAACAATTTGCATAACTTCTCTAGTATATATTTTCCTCGAGTTTTTAGATGAACCAACAACGGTCGGTCCTCCAAAGATTATATTTATCACTGGCCCTCGGGGTCGTGGTCCCCCAAATATTGCGTTTATCACCGGTCCCCTGGGTTGGGGATTTCGCCCCTAATCATCTTGATCCCTTTTGCGATCATCGAAGTTCCTTCTTCCATTATTATTCTTTTCTCCTCCATCTTCAGTATATTTGCTCAGCCTTCCTTTTCGAATGAGGAATTCAATTTCATCCTTCAGTTGTCTACACTCATCGGTGTCATGACCAGCATCCTTGTGAAAACGACAATATTTGCTCTTATCTAGCTTAGTAAGATCAACTTTCAGGAGCTTAGGCCAATGAACATCCCTATCTCTTTTAATTTCGATTAAGATCTGACTTCTAGGAGCATTCAGTTTAGCATCTTCGGTGAACTTTTCTCCGGGTCCTCCCTTCTTTGAGGTTAAATCAGCGTTTTTCTCAGTTCTAGGATACTTGTCCTTGGCATTATATTCTAGATCAGTCTTTCGCTTCTTGCCACCAGCGGGCTCGTTATACACCACCATCTTCCTCATGCTTTCCTCCACCTTGATATACTTCCCAGCCCTATCTTGGAGCTGTAACATGCTTTCAGGGGGCGCTTGGCCAATGACATCTTGAAGAATTCATCCCTAGTTCCCTGCTGCAGTGCTATCATAACTACCTTGTCGTCAAGGTCTGGGACCTTTAAAGCTTCTTTGGTGAAATGGTTCAGATAGTCTCTCAATAACTCCTTTGCTCCCTGCACAATGCTCATGAGGGATGCTGAACTTTTCTTATACACTTTCCCACTGATGAATTGCTTGATAAAAGCTTGACTTAGGTCTCTGAAGGACCCAATAGAATTCGGAGGAAAATGACTGTACCGCCTTTGAGCTATTCCCGACAGAGTTTGAGGAAAGGCCCGACACTTAATAACGCCGTTCACAGGCTGTAGCCACAGTGCATTGGAGAATATTCTGACATGATTAGCAGGATTTCCAGTGCCATCATAAGCTTTGATGATGGGCATCTTAAAGTTTTTTAAGATATGTGCATTCATTATCTCTTCAGTGAATGGTGGAGTTGGATCATCAGGATCCCGTAGGGGCATAAGATCACTTGGATCAACCCTTGGGACAATATCCCTTCTCAGTATTGGCCCATCTAGGTCTAAGATTGGAGGAGGATTTCTCCTCCTTGGAGGTAGTGGGGGTCTCGGGGTCAGGGGCGCCTCCAGGGCGCTCTTCAGCCTTTGGAACTCAACTTCATGAGCCCTGATCCTCTCCTGTACTTCTTGGGTATTCATCCCCCGTGTGCTTCTAGGGCATTGGTTAGCATCAGGCATTGGTTCTTTACCAGCATGCCTCATTCTTGGAGCCACATCGTCATCCGAAGATTCGGAGTCTCTTTTAGTGTAAGGTCCAGAGAATTCTTGGTCCTCCAGAATAGGAGACAAACCGCGTATATAGGGGGTGTATACCCTTGTGCTTCACTCCGATTAGCATGTCCACTTCCTCGAAGCTTGGGGTATAGGACATCCCGTAAGGGGGGTTAGTGGTCACAATAGTTGAATACTCATACCCAACGGGTTGAGAATTCACAGGTGCATGTACCTGCTGAAATTAGGGATTTGTCCCTTGAGGAGCCGGAGGATTCATCCCTTGTGGCTGAGGCTCAGTTTCCCCTATCAGAGTTCCTCCTTGGTGGAGGCATAAGATGAGTGTGGGGGTATCTCCACCATTGACGAAATCATTTGAGTTGTCCCAGCTGGTGTTCCTTCGGGGGCGTTGTTTCTGTTCCGTATTCTCACCATGGTTGTTGTTATGCTTTCCCACAGATGGTGCCAAATGTTATGGATTAAAAACTAGGTCGTACTTATCACTAGGGTTTGTGAGCTTCGAAACTCGATTTGGCGGCTCTTGTGTTTCGTGACTCGATCTGTCTTAACAAGATGCCTACATACCTTGTTGTATGCCAATGATCAAGTCAAAAATATAGTTCTAATCTGTGGGGTGATGCCCCTTATATAAGTATAAGATGCCCTAAATTAGATTAGGTTTAGGAGACTTGGTGGACAAGTCTCGGAATTAGAGTGGACTTTGGAGTCCTAGGAAGTAGGAAACTTATTCCTTACCTTATGAGACCTCTTGGAGGCTGATCCACAAGGATTCATATCCTTAATAGGACTCTTCCCAATAACTGATTTTTCCCATATTTATTAGCTACGAAAATAATTAATATTCAGGGCTATTGGGCCTTCATAAATGGGCCTTGTATGTAGTCCAAGCCAAATTCAATTAATGCAACATTAATGACACAATCAAGGTTTATTTTATCCACTATCACCTTTGGTTTTACGACTACGTATTTTTTTTAAGTTGGTTTTCCATTTTGACATTTAAGTTTTAGTTTGGATGTTATTTCAAGTTGTTGGTTTCATTGGTTCATGGTCATATTTTATGGATGATTTTCATTTTGAAAATTACTATTTGTCTCCCATAGCGATGATTTTATTAATTTTTTACGTCATTATACTTATATCATAATATTTTGTGTGTGTATGTGTTACATTTGTGTCGTCATCAGTCCAACTAATACGTTATTAATTAAAAAATTTCATCAAATGTTCTTTCTAACACAACAGAGATACAATAAGCCATGATTTAGTAACTACCATAGTTCTCCCCGCATGCGTATGGTTTTTGGATTGGAGTTGGGATATTGCTTGCAGTTATAACTTTAAACACTATTCGGGTCATACTTGGTCACAGTTCTCTCAAGATTGAGTATTATTTACTAACTATAATCATGTCTACCAACATTTACAGTTATGTATTTATATTAACAGAACATTACAGTAACCAGGAAGCCTCAAGCTATTATATCTGAACTTTAGATATAAGGCAAACATATTCAGATATCCCAGATGGTTTGTAAATCAGTACCTGGAATTAGAACTGCGTAAAACTCTTTCTATGATTTTTGAAGTCAGCTAGTCAACATTTTCTTGGTGTGGAGTAGCCCATAACAGAATTAACGCGGGTTGATTAGTGAACGAACATCTATATCTTACCACGATATTTCTTGCATAATCCTCTCAATCATCGGAGTTTCATCGACAGCAACCATAGTGATGACTACCTTTATTGACCTTCTAATAAACGCAAATGGCATAGATGAAGCTTTGACCTGTCCACATCATAACCAATGCAAATGAAGTCGTCTCCCAGATGATGTAATTCCTCATAGATTATGTTATATATATTTGATAATGTCATGGCTAATACGATTTATGTTTAGTTTTCAGATCTTACTTAAACAGGATAAATCAGTACTTACTGGAAGTCAGGACTTAAGGATATCAGTACTTATATTATCAGGAGATAATCATCAGAAGATGGATATCAGAACTTAAGTGTTGAAGGACGTTCAGTTAAGGACAGCAGCTGATTAAAGGAAAGAAGATCGAGATAAACATAAGAAAAGATATGCATGAAGAAGGAGTTCTATGAAGAATAGAATACTTGGAAGAAAAGATATCTGATTGATATATTTTAGGAAGCAGAATTATATTCCATATCAATTAGTGATTATCTTGTAACTGTGTAGTATATAAACATAGACATAGGGTTTACACTATAAGTGTTATCATATTCGAGAAGATTATTCATTGTAACCCTAGCAGCTCTCGTGATATTTGTTCATCACTGAGAGGTAACAGTTCCATACTGTAACAGAGTTTATTGTTTCAATAAAGTTTGTTTTCTTTTACTTGAGATATTAAAGTTCGATTTGATTGTACTTTACACTGTATTCACCCCCTCTACAGTGTGTGTGACCTAACAAGTGGTATCAGAGCCTATCTGTTAACGCACATACAGTTAAAGATCCAAACACAATCATGTCTGACACAGAAACTCCAACTAAACCTACCAAAACTGAAGAACCTTCAAAGACACAAATTCAAAGTCGGTATGAAACCATCAGAGTTCCCATTCTGAGACCATCTGAATATGCCATATGGAAGGTGAGAATGACCATGTTTTTGGAAGCTACAGATCCAGAATATCTTGATAGAATCAAGGAAGGACCTCACAAACCAACCAAGCTCGCTATTGCAGTTGCAGGTGAAGCAGCAAAGACTGTACCAAAGGAGAAGAGTGATTATACTGCTGAAGATATCGCATCAATTGCTAAGGATGCTAAGGTACGACACTTACTGCATAGTGCCATTGATAATGTAATGTCAAACAGGGTAATTAACTGCAAGACTGCAAATGAGATATGGGATGCTCTGGAAACAAGGTGTCAGGGAACTGATACAATTAAGAAGAACAGGAAGACAATACTCACTCAAGAGTATGAACACTTTGACTCAAAGGCTAATGAGTCATTGACTGATTTATATGATAGATTTGTCAAACTCTTGAATGATCTGTCATTGGTTAATAAGGAGTATGATCTTGAAGATTCAAACCTTAAATTCCTGTTAGCTCTTCCTGAATGTTGGGATTTGATAGCAACAACAATAAGAGATAACTACAGTCTTGATGAAACAACTCTTGATGAAATTTATGGAATGCTCAAGACTCATGAACTTGAGATGGAACAAAGAAGCAAGAGGAAAGGAGGAAAGTCAAGGACAGTTGCTCTTAAGGCTGAAGAAGAATCCCCCAAGGCAGCTACCTCAAGGAAAGACAAGGGTAAAGCTCTTTTCACAAAGTCTGACACTGAGTCATCAAGCTCTGAAAGTGATGATGACTCAGATTCTGAAAGCTTGACTGAGACTGATGTTGATGAGGAGATGATGAAGCTGTGTGCTCTTATGGTGAAAGGGATCACAAAGATTGTATACAGGAAGTTCAGGAAGGGAAATAAGTTTTCCAGGAAAGGCACAAGTTCTGATAAGAAGAATTTCAGAAGATCTTAGGGCAGAGGAGGAAAGTCTGATAGAGGAGATTATACCAATGTCAAATGCTATAACTGTGGTGAAAAAGGCCACATATCTCCTGATTGCAAGAAAGTGAAGGGTGACAAAGGCAAGGCTCTTGTCACAAAGAAGAAAAGCTGGACAGACACCTTAGACTCTGAAAGTGAGGAGAACTATGCTTTGGTGGCAAATGTTGATAAAGAAAGTGCTGAGAGCAGCTCTGAAGCTGCTGAAACAAAGGTACCTCAGACTACTTATGCTTTTCATACTGATGATATTAATGAGTTGAGAAGATATCTTAAAACCATGTTTGTTAGTTATAGAGATCAAACTTTAACATGTGAAAGATTAACTTCTGAAAATCTTGCTTTTAAGAAAAGAAATGATTTCTTAGAAAAAGAGTTAGTTATGTTCCATCAAACTCAGAAGGATAGAGATGATGCTTTTTATGTTAGGGATGAAGTGCTAAAAATGAATGAATCTCTAAAAACTGAGTTAGAAAATGAAAGAGAGATAATCAGGACTTGGACTAACTCTGGCAGAACAACTCAAAATTTGCTAAGTAGTGAAAACTGGAAAGAGGGTTTAGGTTATGGAGAAGATAAGAATGATAAAGGAACTGTAGAAATTAAGCCTTTTGTTATGCAAAAGCCAAAGTTAAAACCTGTTAAGTTTGTAACTGTAAAGTCTGATAATGAGAAATCAGAAGTTAAAGAGGGATTAACTTCTGACAAACTAAAACAGGAAAAGACAACTGAAGTAAACATAGGCTTAATGACTAAGAAGCAGCTTAAGCATAAGCTGAAAGATGTTAAGAATGCAAATAAGGTAAAATCACCTAGGAAAAATAGGAATGGAAAGGAAGGTGTGAATAAAAGCAATGAATTATAAGCCTGTTCCTGAAGCTCCTAGGAAAACGTGTCATAACTGTGGAAGTTCTAACCATGTGGCTTCTTTTTGCAGGAAGAATAAGAACATAAACTCCTTACCTTCAAAGTCAGGAGTTAAGAGTCAGTCTGCTAGATATAAGCCACAAAATCCTTGTTTTCATTGTGGTAGTTTATGGCATTCCATTTATACTTGTAAGGAATATCATAGTTTGTACTATGATTATTATCAAATAAAACCTTCTTTAAAGAAAGTTTCCATTGTTCCTTCTAGTGTAAATTCTGATACAAAGTCTGATAGTGTAAATTCTGATAAGAAAAATGTTAACATAAACTCTGATGCTAAATCCGCTGCAAATTTTAACAAACTTGATAAGGCCAAAGGATCCAAGCAAGTCTGGGTCCTTAAAACTAATCATTAGTGGTATTTGTGATTGCAGGGCAATAGGAAAAAATATCCTAGTTCTGGACAGTGGATGTTCAGGACATATAACTGGAAATAAAGCCCTGCTATCAGACTTTGTGGAGAAAGCTGGCCCAAGTGTTTCTTATGGAGATGGCAACATTGGAAAAACATTGGGATATGGCAATATCAATCTTGGGAATGTCATCATTAAAGAAGTAGCTCTAGTCTCAGGACTTAAACACAATCTGCTGAGTATAAGTCAAATCTGTGACAGAGGTTATCATGTTGATTTCTTTGAAGAACACTGTGAAGTTGTGAGTAAATCTAAAGGCAAAGTTGTTCTGAAAGGATACAGGCGTGGTAACATTTATGAAGGCAAGCTTTCAACAAGTACTGATGGTTCTGCAATCTGTCTGATGAGTAGAGCATCAATTGAAGAAAGCTGGAATTGGCACAAGAAACTCTCTCATTTAAATTTCAACAATATAAATGAACTAGTCAAGAAAGATCTTGTGAGAGGACTGCCAAAGTCAGTATTTGCTCCTGATGGCCTTTGTGATTCTTGTCAGAAGGCCAAACAAAGAAAATCTTCATTCAAGAGCAAGACTGAATCATCAATTCTTGAGCCTTATCATCTACTACATGTTGATCTATTTGGTCCAGTGAATGTCATGTCTATTGCAAAGAAGAAATATGCCTTGGTCATAGTAGATGAGTTCACTAGATACACATGGGTGAATTTCTTGCACACAAAAAGTGAAACTGCATCTATCTTGATTGATCATGTCAAACAACTGGATAAATTGGTCAAAGACTCTGTGAAAACCATAAGGAGTGATAATGGCACTGAGTTCAAGAATTTGATAATGGAAGAGTTCTGCAAAAACCATGGAATTAAGCATGAATTCTCTGCTCCTGGAACTCCACAGCAAAATGGAGTTGTTGAAAGAAAGAATATAACTCTCATTAAAGCTGTACGTACAATGCTTGAAGAAGCAAAGCTTCCAACCTATTTCTGGGCTGAAGCTGTGCAGACTGCTTGTTTTACTCAAAATGCAACACTCATTAACAAGCAAGGAAAGACACCATATGAGATAGTGATGAAAAAGAAGCCAAATCTGAAGTATTTTTATGTATTTGGATGCAAGTGTTTTGTTCTCAAGACTCATCTTGAACAGCTATCCAAATTTGATCTAAAAGCTGATGAAGGAATCTTTGTTGGATATCCACTTTCCACAAAAGCCTTCAGAGTCTATAATCTGAGAACAAGAGTGGTCATGGAATCTATCAATGTCTCTTTTGATGACAAGAAGATTACTGGACTTGAAGATTTTATTGATCATGATCAGCTGAGATTTGCAAATGAAGACTCAAATTCTGATACTGAAAATCCTGACAATCTAAGTCCTGATACAGTAAACTCTGATGGATTAAACTCTGATGTTATTGAAACTATGGTAACCACACCAAAGGAAGATGCACCTATGCAGGGGGAGCATACTCAAGATCTTACCACATCTCAAGAAGTATCAGAACATACATCTGGCTCTTCAAGTTCTAATTCGTCAAGTTCTGATAAGCCAAGTTCTGATAGTTCTGAAAATCTAAATTCCGAAGAATCCAACTCAGAGAGCATAGTTTCAGGGGGAGTATCAGAAAATGAAAATGAAGAAAGCATGGATCATGGGGGAGCATCCAGATCTAGAGAAAACCTTCCATCTGCAAGGAAGTGGACTAAATCACATACACCTGATTTGATAATTGGAAATCCTGATGCATGTGTTAGAACTAGAACAGGTACTTCAAATGAATGTCTTTACAATTCTTTTCTTTCTCAGACTGAGCCAAAGAAAGTGGAAGAAGCTCTTCAAGATGCTGATTGGGTGCAAGCAATGCAGGAAGAGTTAAATGAATTTGAAAGAAACAAAGTCTGGACTCTAGTGCCAAGACCAAAGAATAGATCTGTTGTTGGTACAAAGTGGGTATTCAGAAACAAAACTGACAGTGATGGCATAATTACAAGAAATAAGGCAAGGCTGGTTGCAAAAGGATATTCTCAACAGGAGGGAATTGATTATGATGAAACATTTGCACCAGTTGCTAGGTTAGAAGCCATAAGGATATTTTTGGCTTATGCTGCTCACAAAAAGTTTACTGTCTTTCAAATGGATATGAAAAGTGCTTTTCTCAATGGAGAATTGGAGGAGGAAGTATATGTTGAACAACCTCCAGGCTTTGTAGATTCCAAATATCCAAATTATGTCTACAGGCTAGATAAAGCACTTTATGGACTTAAGCAAGCTCCTAGAGCATGGTATGAGACTTTAGCTCAATTTCTTCTGGAAAGTGGATTTAACAGAGGAACAATAGACAAAACACTGTTCTACCTCAACCATGGAAAGGACTTACTTCTGGTCCAGATCTATGTTGATGATATCATTTTTGGATCTACAAATGACAGACTTTGCAAGAAGTTTGCCAAACTGATACAGTCAAGGTATCAGATGAGTATGATGGGGGAACTTAGCTATTTTCTGGGCCTTCAAGTCAAGCAGAATGAAGAAGGCACTTTTATTTGTCAAACTAAGTACACCAGAAACTTGCTGAAGAAATTTGGAATGCAAGATTGTTCAAGTGCATCCACTCCCATGGCCGCTGCAACAAAACTGGATAAGGATTCTGGTAAATCAGTAGATATTACTGATTACAGAGGTATGATTGGCTCTCTACTCTATCTAACTGCTAGTAGACCTGATATCATGTATGCTACCTGTCTTTGTGCAAGATTTCAAGCAGATCCAAGAGAACCTCACTTAACAGCTGTGAAAAGAATTTTTAAGTATCTTAAAGGAACAGCTGATCTGGGATTGTGGTATCCCAGAGAATCAGATTTTAAACTAATAGGTTACTCAGATGCAGATTTTGCAGGTTGCAAAATTGACAGGAAAAGCACAAGTGGAAGCTGCCAATTTCTTGGAGGCAGATTGGTTTCTTGGTTTAGCAAGAAATAAAAGTCAATTTCCACATCAACTGCAGAAGCAGAGTATATTGCTGCAGGAAGCTGTTGTGCACAGATTCTTTGGATGAAGAATCAATTACTGGATTATGGGTTAACTTATTTCAAAATCCCTATTTACTGTGATAATCAAAGTGCTATTGCTATGACAGGTAATCCAGTTCAACACTTTATGACAAAGCACATCAGCATCAGGTACCACTTCATCAGGGAACATGTGGATGAAGGTACAGTGGAATTGCACTTTGTTCCAACAGAGCAACAACTAGCAGATATCTTCACAAAACCATTGTGTGAAGCTACTTTTATAAGATTGGTAAATGAACTTGGAATGGTTTCTGGTTCTTTCTCTAAATCTGCTTAGTTTTGTTCTGATGCATCAGACTTTATGATCAGTATTTACAGAATTTACTCCCCTTGTGTATTCTGTGCTTAATTGAAAAATGTGCTTAAGTACTGACTGTTGTCTGATATATGTTTCTAAACTCTAAAAATGATATGTCTGTTTGTGTAACTATTCAATCCTATGAGGATAATTGTGCTAGATGCTGACCTAGTAGTCTTCAATAAACAAGGGATCCCATGTTAGAAGTAATTATTTCTGTGGAAATTCATTGACACAAACAAATTTTGATATTGAGCTTAGTTGAGTTTACTTTGTCTATCTTATTACTAAGTCACAAACTAGAATATTGCTTCACATCTGTTGAGTTCTGATGCTAGTAAATCTGTTTGGATGTACTAAGTGCTGATAAACCTCACTTATCAAAAGAAAAAGAATCAAGGATTAAAATTCAGGTAGTCCTTTGAGATCTAGAGTAAAAATATGGAAGGAACGACCCAAGTGCATTGCTGGTATTAAGTAAATATGCATCAGAAAAGCAAAATATTTTCTTGGTGACTTTTCACACTCTATGATTACTGGAGAAATACTCTGATAATAGCATAAATTCTGATATGCAGTCGTGACTCACTTACACTGAGAAGCCACTGTAAAATGGAATTTAAAAAGATGCACAAAATTAGCACAAAATAGTTGAGGTGGACTCCAGCATGAACTCATTCAACAGTAGGTTTCAGAATAATGACAGATTTTTAGTAAAGTTTTAGTTATGCCTTATTTCTAAGATGTACTGAAGTGAATCAGACTTTACTCTTTGTCTGATATTTGGCTTAATGCACACACTAAACACTCCATATGAATGATGAAAATTACTGTTGTGATCTATGTTATTTTAGATAAATAGTAATTGTGTCGCATTGCACAAATTCTGAGGATAAGTTCTGATTGCACGTTCTGATGATTAAGTTCTGAAGAATCTATCTCAGAACTTGTGTGAGGACTTACTAAGATAGGCATTCATTTTTCGAGTTAAGAAATCATGTTCTGATGACAGTTAAGTTCTGATATAAGTCTAAGTTCTGATATTAAATTCTGATTCTTTACTTGACTTATTTGTGGATAAAATTTAAAAACAGTCTCAGTTTACACCAGAATATGTTGAAGTGGAAGATTAACAGTCACTATATTTAGGGATAGTGGTACTCGTTCATGCACAGTCAATTTTTACTTGCTACTTGTGCGCATTAAACCATGTTTTACATTTCCAATGACTGTTTTTTTCTTTTTCCAAGTCTGGGGAGACGAGGTAGAATTAATTCTATCTGTCAGCATTAAATTTCTTTGCGTCTCCTGGCATTCTCTTGCCTATATAAACAACCACTTCACATCAGCCTTCCCATCAAATCTTTTATCACAAACTCACCTTCATAATCTTTCTATCAAAAACAACATGGTCAATTACAATATGTTTTTGAACTATGAAACATTTAACATGGAGCTGAGCTGTGCCGATTGGCAGCAGGAATGGCACGTCACTGCCATTCCTGATGAGATATGGGACTCCGTTCCCCAGAAGGTACTTACCCACCTCCTGTTCTTCTATATGGACTACCATCGCCATCTGGAGCGATTGGAGGAGGAAAGGCTGGAAGCTCTCCGCCAGCAAGAGCGAATCATTCGACTCGCTATTCTGTTTGTCGAGAGTAGGAAGAAGAAATGATTTACTTTCTTCTTCCTGTTTTTCTTCATCATCAGCCTTGCCCTGCTTCTTGAGCTAGGACAAAGGCTGTTGACGTTAGGTTTAGCAGCTTAGGGCAATCTTGTAAAAGTTCTGATGTAATTTAAATTTCATGAATGTATTCTCTTGATATATTAATGAAATTTGTTTTTTTTCAAGATCTTGTCTCTGAGATATTTTGTAATGCATTGATAAATCCTGATACATATTCATATTCTGTTGACCATATAAATTTTGTTTTAAATTAAGTTCTGATTTTACTTTATCAGTACTTGCTCATCTGATTTATTTTGGTTATTTTCACTCGAATTTTTTTTCCAGAATATTGGTGTTGAAATTGAATAAGTGGGAACAGTTTCAATTTTGAATTAAAACTGATTTACCTTGAGTAATGGAATAATTGGGTAAGTGGAACAGTTTTTTCCTTGAAAAACTGCAAGTGGGTAAGTAATGATTACTATTTTCTCGTGCCCATTAACTATTCGTTTTTACTGCATGTCTGACAGGTGTCCAACGGTTACATTTTTTTTTCAAAAGTATAAGTAAGACAGAGAGAGGATTTTTTAATCTTTTATTCCCTTTTATACTTTTTCTCTCTATTTACTTTTACTCTCTTTCTTCTTCTAACGTTGGTTTTTCATATAGACATTCTATCAAACACCTAACGGGCACTTATAAATCTCGATTAATTTCATGGCACCTAAGGATTTAATCATTGATGGAGCTAAATTTGTTCCAAACAACTATGCTGCAATTCTTGATAATGCTGAAGCTCCGTCTGAGTTGCATTTTATGCAAGACCTTCTTGCACACAGTGAAATCGGGTATGCATTGACCCAACCTTCAGTCTTCTCAAGCCAACAAGTTCTGACTTTTTGGAGGACTGGAAACTTTGATAATGGTGGTCAAAATGGTACTCCTACTATTGTTTTCGAAGTGGGTGATTCTCCATATGCAGTCACTCCTGGTATAATACGCAAGGCACTACATCTACCAGAAGGATGTACTTTTTCAACTCCAGAGGAATCAGCTCTTCAGGAGTTAATGGCCAGTTTGGGGTATGAGCAGAGTTTGGCTAAGCTTGGGCAGTTGAAACGGGCTCATATCAGGAGGGAATGGAGCTTCTTTTTCGACTGCATCACTAAAGCGTTTGGGAACAAGTGTTCAAACTTTGATTTCATCCCTATAATGAGTCAACACATCGGGTATGCTATCATTAACCAAACTCATTTTGATTTTGCAACTGCTGTAATAGGTTTTATTGGGGATATGATGACAGAGGATAGGAATGTTGTCTACTTTGCTAGATTCTGTCAACTTATATATACTTTTTGTACTGATGAACCTCGACTAGCCAGTACCTTAACTCCACCGTTCAAAGTTGCAAAACGTTACTTTAATGACCTGGTAAATGCTGACACTAAGAAACAAGTGGTTAGACCTTTACAGATTCCTCAGTCTGTAAAACAGATCTTAGTAAATGCTGATCCTGATTCCTATAGATCCGTTTATCCTGATGTCCAACCAAAAACCACCTCCTAACCACTACAACAACCATCAGCACATACCACCCATACTACTCAACCCACTCTCAGGCAATATCTCAAATCATATCTCACCACTTCACAGAAAGTTCAATCTTCATCCTCAGAACCTCCTGTGAAGCCTTCATCTTCCAAGCCAAAGAGGACAAAGATTGTTCCTCAAACACCTCAAAAGAGAAGGAGGATTGCTTTGAGAGATGAATCTGATAGTGAGGAACAGGTTCCTACTTCAGAACCTGTTGTAAAAGAAGCTGAGAAAGTGACTTCTCAGAAGGATTCTGCAATTGGGGGATTTGGGCTTCTCAAAAGGCTTAGAAGAATGACTGTTGATGAAACTCCCAAGGACTCCATATCTTCAAAGAGATACAAGAAACAGAGGGCAAAAAGGCCAGTTTCAGATGATGAAGAAGCAGCAGCTAAGGAAGGAGATCAGGAATCTCTGATCTCACAAGAAAAGGAATCTGCTACAGTCACTACTTCTCCATCAACTCCAAATCAGGAAGCTGTTACTGAAAAGGCCAACACACCATCTGTGTCTCCTGTTCAAAAGTCTGTATCTCCTGTTAATACAGGCACAAGTGCTGATATAGATATCCAGACCTTGGTTGTGCCTGAAGTCATTTTCTTAGAAGCTCCAACAACAACTAATCCATCAACAACACATGTTACTGATGCTGCTCAAACTCCAGAATTATCTACTACACCTTCTCTGCATCTAGATGCTGATGATCAGAATATAGGTGAGCATCAGGATATGGCTGTTGATCAGAACTTGGAACCAGATCAGCAATTAGAGGATGCTGAAGCCTCCATTGCTACTCACACTGTTGTTTTATCAGAAGATACTGATTCTGTAAGTTCTGATGCTGCAAATATTGGAGATACTGGTGATGCTGCTCCAAATACAGATGCTGATGCAGCAGGTCCTTCAGGACATGCCCCTCAATAAACTGTTCTTAAATCTGAACTTGTTAAGAAGTTTGTTACAAGAGAAGCACCAGTGCCTTGGAGTGAAACTCCTGCAGGACAGGAGTGGACTAAGGAATGGAATTCAGTCACCTGTGCTCCATCTGCAAAGCATCTTGGTGAGTACTTGACTAAAGCTGATGAGATGTTAAATTCTGATGATTTCAAAACACAGCTTAGAGTCACTGCATTGAGTACTAAACATTTACAAGGTCTCCATTCAACTACTCATGCAGAGCTACACAAGATTCAGGAAGAATTCATCAAACAAGAACAAGTTCAAAAGATTGATAAGAAAAAGTTCTTCCAACCTACATTTGACAGGATTGCTTATATTGAGAAGACTCAAGAGACTCAACAAGCTCAGATTGATGATATTCTGAAAAATCAAGCTTCTCAGCAATCACAACTTACTGAAATCCAAGCCTCAGTGGAATTGCTTGTCTCTCTTCTATTACCTGCTGATGCCAAAAAGGGGGAGAAAGTAATTAAGTCCAAATGCAAGACTGTTAAGACATTGAAAGGGAAGGATGGTGAAAAGGATGATCAAGGAAACTCTAGAATGGGTAGAGGTCATAGTCAAGGTAGAGGTTTCTCATCAAGAAAAGCTGAAATCACAAGTCACAGGACAAGTTCTGATACTGGGAAAAGAATTAGTTCTACTACTGGTAAAAGGATAAGTTCTGATGAACTTTTAGAACTTGATGAAGAAATGTCAAGACAGTTATTTCTTCAGGAAAATTCAGGAATGGACTGGGAGAGTTTAATGGAAGAAGAAGCCAGACTTAAATCAGAGAAAGTCACATCTAAATCTGAAGCTTCTGGTAAAGAGACACTTCCAAAACTCAAAGGCACTGAGATAAAAGAAAGGACAAATACTGAAGCAACATTGGCTAAATCACAACCGCAGATAGATCCAAGATCCAAGGGTAAAGAAAAGGTTGGTGAACCTATCAAGGTTTGTGTGCCTCCTGAGAATGAAGAAATCACTGATGAAAAGGATGATCTTGCTCTGACTTCGAAAAAAGTTCTTAAAACAACCTTTAACATGGCTCAAGTTGTTCAGAGTCAAGAGACTGTAAGTTCTGATATTTTGAAGAAGCAAGTAACCTCTGACACAGCTCAAGTTAACTTGATATCAGAAGATAGATCAAAGAAACTCCTACCAGGATTCACTAAAGCAAAACAGACTCAACCTTTGAAGACTGCTGCAAGTGGTTTTGAAGCAAGAGTAGTTACTGGAAAGGAAGCAAGAGATAAAACTGGATTGAGAAGTGCTGATGAAAGAAGAATACAGAACACTACCAATGATCCAACTTCCTTGAGTGAACCAGGTATTGGAGCAACTTCTGAGAGATTGAATCAACTGGAATATGTACAAATGGTTTACCATACCTACTTGAAAGAACACATCTTGTTGTACTTCATGACATATGGTAGGGTTTATCATATAAGGCAAAATGCCATTCCATTGAAGTATTTTGAAGAATTGGAGCATGTACTATTCTTACTTCAAGTGGATGACAGATTGACAGGAAGTGCTGCAAACTATTTGAAGGATCAGATTCAGAGACAGAAAATGCTTTATTCTGTTAAGTCTGACAGTACATATGTTCCAAAGTACAAAGATCACAAGGGTGATATAGTTGAAATGAAGCCCAACACTGCTAAGATTATAACTACCTTTCTGGGTTACAGGGCTGTGGAATTCAATCTTGAGTCTGATAAGGCATATTTGATCAGACTGGATCAGGATATAAGAAAAGCTAAGATTAATGATCTCAGGGCTGCAATCTTTCAAATTGGTGAAGATACTGCAGAACTTAAAGATGCTAAAAGGAGGATGATTGATGAACTTAGATATGCTGAGAGATGTTTGTTGAAGAACTATCTCAGAACAACTCCTGACATCAGAGAGATCAGAAGATGAAGCCAAGTCATGATCTACAACTGATTAAATTCTGATATTTGTATAGACTGAAGCTGTTATCAGAAGTTAAATATTGGTAAAGCTTTAAGGACTGTAAGTTGTAGTTATCTAGTCTAATTCTCATGCATTTGTACTTAATGTTTTTGACATCATCAAATATTTATTAAACTTGTATATTATGCTAATTTACAAGTTGGGGGAGATTGTTATATATATTTGATAATGTCATGGCTAATATGATTTATGTTTAGTTTTCAGATCTTACTTAAACATGATAAATCAGTACTTACTGGAAGTCAGGACTTAAGGATATCAGTACTTATATTATCAGGAGATAATCATCAGAAGATGGATATCAGAACTTAAGTGCTGAAGGACGTTCAGATAAGGACAACAGCTGATTAAAGGAAAGAAGATCGAGATAAATATAAGAAGAGATATGCATGAAGAAGGAGTTCTATGAAGAATAGAATACTTGGAAGAAAAGATATCTGATTGATATATTTTAGGAAGCAGAATTATATTCCATATCAATTAGCGATTATCTTGTAACTGTGTAGTATATAAACACAGACATAGGGTTTACACTATAAGTGTTATCATATTCGAGAAGATTATTCATTGTAACCCTAGCAGCTCTCGTGATATTTGTTCATCACTGAGAGGTAACAGTTCCATACTGTAATAGAGTTTATTGTTTCAATAAAGTTTGTTTTCTGTTACTTGAGATATTAAAGTTCGATTTGATTGTACTTTACACTGTATTCACCCCCTCTACAGTGTGTGTGACCTAACAGATTAAATGTATCCGATACAACATTATTCCAAAATCAGGTTTCTCTAGCTTCAATGTCAAATTTGATTTATATTAAATAGCCTACTGATCTCAAGGATATGATGATGCCACTCTAACATTTTCATAAGAAAATATATAGTTTTAAGTACATATTTGGTTGGTAAGTAGTAGATTGAAAGTAAAAAAGAAGAAGTATCAAAGTTTTTTGTACGAAAAAAGTGAAAATATACTATTATTAACGTGTGGTGATAGTTTGTATAAGTAAATCTTCATTATTGCACCTTCAATTTGATTTTGTGAGAGTCACTGATCGGAACACTTCCGAATGTTGATTGTTGATTTTTTGTGTGTTAATAAGTTGTATACATATTTTCCACACAAATGTTTAAGTATTATTGATTTTTTTTAAAATTTTAAAAATTTTAAATAGTTTTTTAAAATTTTACGTTTTAGTTAATGTGGTAAGAATAGTCTAGTTGTTTCAAAACATTTATCCCTGTTCAAAATTTATTAAATAAACAAATAATTAAATAACTAAATATTAAATTTCACATGCCTAGCGCGAAAACACACCCTAATTTTAAAGAAATTTCAAATCGAGGCTTAAATTGTTAATTAATAA